>NW_020955245.1:1530805-1593278 GCF_003031625.1 Empidonax traillii | reverse complement strand
TTTTTTTTTTTTTTTCTAAAATCAGAACACTCAAATGTCTATTTTTATTCCTGTTTAGAAGCAGCTCTCTCAGCAGGGCTTTCAAACCAGTAGAGCCTGGCATGCAAAGCAGTGACTTACAGAGCTCCACTTCCAGCCATCACTTCCAAGGCCTTCACTTGTCCCAGGGGTTCCTTTGGGTCTGGCACCAACATTTTACAGCACAGACCCCCCAGGAAACACATGGAGAACAGAGGGGGTGCTGACATGGAACTATTCAAGGGTGCTCCCTTAAACACTACACACAGTTCCACACAGGTCTTCCAATACCCCAAGACAGGTATTTTCCATGTGCAACCATCAGGAGCCTGCAATATGAGTGGGTTTGAATTTCAACTGGTTCTCCTGTCACTCAGACATCCCAGTGAGAATTGCTGGGCCCCTCAAAGTACTGAAAAACCGAGGGAGTAAGGAGCTGTGCTCATACCAAGTCTGGAAATTATGGAAGGACAATGAAATACCCCTTGAGCTTCCAAGGAGGTGCATCCTCAGCACCCCCTTTGAGTGGAGGTTGCCCAGAGAAGCTGAGAATGCCCCTCTAAATGTTCCAAGTCAGGTTGGAAGGTGTTTTGGATAACCTGACCCAGTAAAAGATGTCCCTGGCCATGGCAGGGAGCTGCACTAGGTGAGTTTGGAAAGTCCCTCCCACCCCAAACCATCCTGAGTCTTTGATTCTAAAATGCTAGACCCTCTTCCTCTATTTAACTGAAAATTAGTTTTATTAATAGAATCATCCACATGCTACGAATTACTGGAATAACTCAGGAAAAAAAAAACCAGCTTTTGAATCAGCTCCTGTTTTCCATCCAGAGCATGGGAATCTTCCCGTGGCTGTCTCAGGAGTAACGCCACTCCAGCCTGGGATATGGGACACTGTCTGCACCCGAAATGTTGCTTTGCCTCTGCCCCCAACAACCTCAGGTGGGTCAGCCCAGTTCTCAGGATTTCACCCTCCCCATCAGCAAAAGGGGGTAAAAATCCTTCTGATATCAGACACTTCAAGATCAGACCTATGGTATGAAATGAGAGGCCACAGACAGGTTGTGGGATGACCACAATGAAAAGATCTTTAGAAGGCCTCGATGAATATTTCAGAGCAAAGATTTATTATTATTATTATTATTATTATGTTTAAATGGGAGTAGCTGACAGCATTGGAACTTAATTGTTATCCTTTAAGGAAAGTAAACCATTAAAAACATACAATGATGCAGAGGCTGTTTTGCTCTGAGCTTATCTAAGTAATGAGCACCTCAAAGTTTACTTCTCCATCCTTAATTTTAGAGAGGAGATACATCAAACACACGGCTTCCCACAGCAAGGCTTCAAGTTCAGCTTGCCCCCAGAGCTTTGAAAAGAGCATTTCTTTCAAACTTGTAAATGATTTAAAAGAGAACCCTTAATTAATAATGCTGTTTCCAGCCAGATGGCCAGCTATTAGTTTTCAGTCATCTCTTTCAGAACAATTCCCCACAAGTCTTCAGATGTAAAGGGGTTTTAAAGCAAATACATGTGAGTGTTCAACACGAAACAGAACAGCACAGCCACAGGTATAGAAATATCATTTTTTTCCAGCTAGTGCTGCTGAGCTTGTAAAAATCCAACAGCAACAGCACAACTGCTCGACAGGCACACATTTGTTTCATTTACCATTTTGTATTTGGATGGCATTAAATTCACATATGGTTATATGACATGACTTAACTAAAAACATGAGGCTGCACGTATAGGGTTTCCCCTGGACTTGTGCTGACAGACTCCACACCCGGGCTCAGCAGCAGAACTCCGTGGTGTGATGTGCATCAACCAGTCAAAATATTCCCTGTGTACAGGAGGCACCAGCACAGAGATGAATAGATAAAAAAATATGCAAGCCCAGGGAAGGTTTACCACTAAACATCCGTGGAATTCTAATAGTCCCCCTGATGTAGCACCTACATATTTCCAGAGAGAAGTCTCCAGCAAGAATTAAAACTGCTTTCTTAGGATGAAAGGGATGCTGAAGAGCAACAGAAAGCTTTTGAAAGCAGCAAAGTAATGCACCAGATTTTTAAAAAATATCAAGATTTTAAGAGCTTTTCACGACTGTAATTAAATTCCCTGACAGCTAAGTTGGATTTGGGAGGTAGTTAAGAACAAGGTATAAGCGGTAATACAATATTTTGCTCGGTGTTGTGGTACAAAACCTGATGTTTCCAGGCTTCCCTAACCACACTGTGCATCCATTATGCATCAAATCCACCACTGAAAACATATCTTTATTCAGTTATTATTGGGGAGGAAAAAAACAAATATGCAGCTGCAACTCTATAGATGAACTTTCAGCCTGTAGTTCTACCAAACAAGCAAAGCCAGACTTGGGGGAAAAAGCTTCAATGATCAGCTGTCTACCTACACATAAGTTATTTATGGCATCTAATTCAGAGCAAAGCTCAGCACAGTTTGCAGACTGCCAGGAGACTTCTGCTGGCGACAGAAATCAGCTATAAAGTTGTATTAGCTTTGATAAGCAGGCAGTGATTAGCTACTTTTCAAAATTTGGCATTTGGTTGCTCTGTAAACCTTGCTCCAACCGCGGTGGTTTTAAACCTGCTTCGCACTTTCTACCATTTTAAGTCATCCTCTGCAATAACCGGGCGCTAAAACAAATTTAAAAAAAAAAAAAGTTTGAACGGAAAACATAAGAAACATTACCATTAAACAGGCCAACAGGGCAGTTTTGACTTATGGTGAAGCTTGTATTGAGTAAACTTAGGCCCAAGAAGCAGACATGGAGAAACATCAGCCAAATTATATGTGATTTTCACCATTCTAAGCCTATGAAACTCCTGCCTGGGATCTCCAGAGAGTTTCACCATTGCTTAAAATGCTTAAAACAAAATAAGAATAAAACCAGCCCAGTGAGAAAAGCCAACTGTCACCTTGTGCACAAACCCCAGTGAAACACGAGCAAGGACTCCTCTGCAAACGAAATGTTTTGCAGAGAGGAGTTATTTTCATCGAGCTTCCAAACGAAATCCTGCCTGGCTCCCTGCCACATTTCCAGCCCAAGGGGTGAGGAGTCCAGTCCTCGTGGGACTGGAGCCCCCAGGTCTCACAGGCTCTGCTGGGGAGCCTTCAAACCCCACAAAGAACAACCCACAGAAGCCCCCAAAAGCCCTGAATTTAAATCAGGAAAGTGGATAATATTCAACCTACAAACACTTCTCTCCTCGTTTTTGTGCTTTCCTGTGCCGGCCTGACTCTGCTTTCACTTGCATGGAAACTAGGGGTAAATTTACTGCAATCCACGTAACCAGCACATGCAAAAAGAGTGGGAAAAGATTCCAGGCTCCAGCTGTTTATTAGCCTTTCTGTTAGACAAAGAGTGCTTTCTAAACACTGATATAATTTCTCAGATACTGTTACACGTGTGTTACAAACCCTGCACGCATCTGAGTCAAGGGGAACAACAATTTGTCCGACAAACAACAAAAAGGACCTTTCTGTGAAGTTCCATATGTATGGAAACCACAGACTTTGTATCCCTATGAAAACAACCACATCTGGTCTTCCTGAGAACAACAAAATTAAAGGTGCTTGTAGTTGGGTCTTCGTCTTCCCACACAGCAACACTGAAAATCCAGTTATGGAGGCAAAGAGGATTTTTTTTAGCTGTTAAATAGATAAAACAACAACAGTTTCACATTCAACACAGAAGCATTCTCAGTGCCACAGATGTCTTCCCCTAAGCCCAATATTTTTGTGAACTTTACCTGTTCTACATTTGTGAAGAGTAAGTGAATATCTCTTTTCATATTCAAGCAACAAGAGCAGGAAGGACAAATTTTCTCCTCTGTTTTTGTGATAAAGGAGAGTCTGTATCAGCATCCATCACTCAACCAGTGCTGGCTGCAGCTTCACCACAAAGGAGGAAATTTCTGTTTTGACTTCCTTTTTCAGAAGAGATTGTGTTATGGTTAATGAACGTCACCAGCTCAAAGATAAACTCTGGCCTTTCCTATGACACACTTTGTGAGGAAAAGCTTACTGAGATTTTCAGCTGCAAATCAGCAAGTTTGCTAAGGATGGTTTACCTGCTACCCTGACTCTGAGACTTTTTCCTTCCTGAGGATCCCGAAGCCTGGAGGGAGCAAGAGTCCCAGGGAGATGGATCAGTGTCTTCACACCTCATCTCCTGACACCTCATCCCCTGCGATCTTCTCTCCAGGATTCACACCCTCACTTTTCCGAAGCTGATGCTTATCCCTCTGGAGGTGGAGGAGCAGATGCTCCCGTTCATGGGGCAGAGCCCACCTGTGCTGAGGGTGCAGCTGCTCCAGGACAAGGTGGGCACGCCCAGCACAGCTGCACCACCTGAAACCTGCAGCTTCTTTGCCCTCCCAACCTCAGTGCTGAGCAGCGAGTGAGCTGGAAAGGTGTTTCTGGTGGCACACAAAAATTCATCAAGATCACCAATTCACCTTTCCTAGACTTGCACAGGTTATTTTTCTAACAGGCAGGTCTTACTGGATTTTTAAGCATGTTCCTTCATGAGGTTAGCAACGACTCCTCCTGACACATCACAAGTCTCCCTGCACCACGCACAGCCATGTGGGACAGAGAAACCCACCTTGCTGCTGAATGAACAAATCTAGATGAGGTTTAACAGGCTCCTTAGCTGACAGTGAAGTTTTCCTACTGGAGTTCAGATGACTCCTCCTGGGTGATCCCCTAAAAAGCAGGGTGTTATTATTTTATCATATCTTACCTGGCTTGGCTCTTCTGAAGGCAAGGGTTGCCCTTGGCTTTGTTTGTTGGGGGTTTTTTTAATAACCATGCACAGAGTAGTTTATTTCTGCCCCCTTTTGTAATCTCTGCTTCTGAAGGATCAGATCTTTGCCACAGAAAGAGCTGTGGCTTTGTGCTGTGTTTGGAACAGAACACAATCAAACTTCCCTGCTCACCCAAGTGATGGCAAAGAGAGATGTGTGAACAAAGGTGGATCAAGTCTAAAAGGCTTCAAAACGCTTTTAAAACCAGTATTAACTGCGACAATTCCCACATTATTGTCTCCTCAGCTGCACTATCAGTGACAAGAGCCCAATTATTATCAATTTCCTCGTCTTTGGTCCTAATGGAATTAGCAAACATTTGCTGAACTTGGTGGAGTCAACCTGCTGGAACTGCAGTGTCTGCACAAGAACCTCTGCCCTGCCTTTATTCTCCTCTCTCCCATCTCTCCCTTCGCTGCCAATCAAGCAGCCTGGGACTGGAAAAGGCTTTTTACACAACACATCGAGGCAGACAAGGACAAAAGTTAATTAGGACTATTCATAAGCCTTACTGGAAGAGAGTGCTGCATCCCATCCCTGAAAATTTAATTGCACTCAATAGAGGAAAACTAAAAAACAGTAATAAAAAAACCCCCAAACCCTAAACAACAGAAAAAGATAATTTGGGAATAAAATTAGATTTCAATTTAACTCAAGCACTGCTTGGCCCTATTTATTTCATCAAGTAGTTCATGCAGGATAATGGCATTACTGTGCATCTAACAGCATTAGAAGCTCCTAATAAATTAACAAGTGAAAATTAATGGCTGCTCAGTCCATTAAATCTTGTTAATTTTATTTTTGTTGTAATAATACAGCAATCACAAGTTTACATTATTAAACCAATATTTATTAGAAGAACTCGTTTTAATTGGATCCCTGATGTGATAATCCAGTACAGTGTGTATTTCTTTATTTCATCAATTTTTTGCATTTATTTCTCATTATATTTAAATGACTGCAATATTCAAGGTCTTTTTCCTAATACTATAAGAGTTAAGCAACCATTTTAAACATTTTACTTCACACTGATCCAACACTTACTACACAATATAATGAGAATATCACGAGTCCTTGCAGAAGCTATTTTGACTATTTTAGTCTCTTGAGAAAGGGGAGAAGGAAAAAAGGCAGAGATACGAATATCTGAAAGCATCTCAACAAATGCAAAATACATCTCTTCCCCTTAGCCCACAGTGCTCTGTATAAACACTGCTGTGCTGTTTTTCGTGTCAAGAGGGGAGTTTTACTACAGGTTTTAATGCGAGGAGGACGAGGTGAGAGGCACAAAGTCCCCTGAGCCAAGGCCTTTGGGCACTTACGGTGTTTCCACCTTCAGACCCGACCTGCAAAGCCCACCCAAGGGCACAAAAGCTGGTTCCAAACGGGTGTGTGGAGCTGGGCACCCTGAGCTGTCACTGCCACAGCCACAGCAGCTCCTGCGGGGACTGGAGCAGCACAAAGGTTAGGCCAGGGCTGGAAAACCTGCCCATAAAGCTAGGTCACTGCAGAGGGCAGTGGACAGGGGTTTGCAGCTGTCAAATTACCAGTAAATAGGGAGCAAACCAGCACAGTGGCAGCCAGAGTGGGTGTGTTCACGGGGGCTGTGCTGGGCCCATCTCCAGTGCTCCACTCCCAAACAAGTCCGTGCAACATTAAAGCTCCTCCTGTACGAGGACAGGCCTAACTGCAAACAAGGTAGTTTAAAATTGACATGAATATATATGTATATATATACCCCCTTTGCTTATTAATGAAACCAGATGGGCAGCAGTCTCAAAAGAAGAACGCAGAAACACAGAATATTCCAAGCTGGAAGGGACCAACAAGGATCATCAAATCCAACAACCCCCAAAATCACACCACGGTGTGAAATCACAACGTATACTTGAGGGTCTTGCAGACAGTCACTAACACTTAAAATATACTCAGTTTTCATATTTACTGCTATCAATGCAAAGCAAAGAACATGAGTAACTCTTGAATATATTCTGTGCTTATATCCAGGATGTTCTTAAAATCTTTATGTATTATCCTTGTGTATCATGATCCTTCTTTATTATGTTCCTTATGTATTATCCCTGGTTTTCCCCACCAAAATGTAAATCATTTAAGGAACATATACCTTGTTCAGCCACTTCTAAGAAGCAAATGTGCCCTGTTTCCATTTCAATTGGTACATTCTCTCCTTATCAGATGAGTTCCACAAGAAATAACACCCACCTCTCCTCCAAACTATTTTCTAAATTAAAAAAAAACGCCACCACTTAAAAGAAGCTGTTCCTTACATACAAGAATCCTGGCTCCCCTAAAACCACTGCTGATACCAAAACAAATAAAGACAGCAATAAGTTGAAAAGAAAAACATGCATATGAAAATATATTACAAACTATCGTGAGATTTATGTCTTAATATGTTCAGCAGCACTCAAGCTCCCGAAACAAAGCACTTACTGTCTCATCCCACATCAGCAAGACTATAGACACTGGACAGCTTTTAGAAATTACTGAGTGCCCATCACATGTTCTGGTTTCTGCAGTACAGGTTGAATGAAACACTCACCATAACTCAGACTTGCACACACACACTCGCTGTCAGGGCACAGGAAAAGTGACAAAAATGCCCCTCCTGAAAGCTGGGCTTTCAAGATCAGTGCAGCTGCTACAAAGGATGTACCTGAATGGGCAAAAGAATGAGCGTTTTCAGCTTTATCACCCAATAAAGTACGAAAAAATATCTCGTTGCCAGGCAGACCCAGCTGGCTACGACTCACTGGGTTGCCACCAAAGCCCACCAGCTCAGAGCAGAGAGGTTCAAAGGCCCCTGTGGCAGCTGTGTCCCAGATGAGGGTGGAGGGAAAGTCCTCTGCAGGAGCCATCCTGCCCAGCACCAGCAACCATCAGATGGCCTGGGACAAGTTTTTCAGGTGGAAATTACTCCCTGCTCCAGCAGCAAAAACAAGAAGGGAATCTCCTGCCAGGAGAGTGTCACACTGAAATCCCTGAAGGCCTCTCCAGCCTTTTGCTGTTTGCCACAGGTTCTGCCAGTGGAAAACCTGGGGCCTGTGGTGTCAGTCATATCATCTCAGAAACGGGGTGTTTGGAAAACAACATGTGCTGGACAAACACACAAGCAAATAAACCAGTGATTGATTAATAATCTGTCAGGGGATAGTAAGCAGTAGGTACATTTCCAGTTCCCAGGAGATAAAAATGACAGCGAGAATAAATTTGATATTCTAATTCCTTAGCCCGACAGCAAAAATTATTCTTTTTTTCTTGTTCTTTCTTAAAACAACGCTCACCTGATCACTCCAGGAATTTGCTGGGTAGCCCTTATTCCCAGGAGCAGCGTTTCTGCAAAGCTCAAGCACTTTTACATCTGAAACTTGCCTCGTCTCATGGGCACAACAGCTAATTTTGGACTTACCCTGTTCCTGCTGGGCCAGAGTCATCACTGGCATGGCTCCACTGTAATTCAGTCTACTGATGCATTACAGACAATGCACAACATGAGCTAATCTTTAATGATGTTTTTTTTCCCCCTCTTTTCCCCCCCTCCCAACATACTTATTTGAGTAAGTAGTAAAATGCCACGTGGAATTATCAAATAAAATTAGCAAACAAACAGCAAACTAAAAGCACACTAAAATTGTCTTGCAAACATTAATTTCAAGTGACACAGTAATCAGATTCACAGATACATTAGGACAAGCAGTGCTGTGCAGAGGAAAAGGCACAGCTCTTAAAGTCACAAGGCCTGCTCAGAGCTCCAGCTCTGACTTCCAGACAGGCTGTTCCACATTTCCACACCATTCCCCAATCTCTGATCTATAGATATGAACACCTCAGCACAGACCAACCTCCCCAGGCTCCTCTGCATCTCTGTGACACACACACTAAACACCAATCAAAACACACACGAAGCTGCGCTTAAAAAACTTGTGCCGAGGCATTAAGGAGCTCCCACCAGGACAGGACGATGCTTCCCCCACACCAAGGTTTAAGATCTGCAGGATCCAGGGCTCCGTGTCACAAATGAGCACGAAATGTTTCAATTTCTGCACAGACAGCAAGGTCTGGGAGAGAGAGACATTCAGCAAGAGCAGCCAGAACAACCTCTGCAGGTGAGAATAGTCATGACTTGTGATATCTGTTTGTGTTGTTAGCTATTTTCAACCTTTAATTTTTTTATTTTTTTTTTTTAATTAAAGCATCGTATTTAACCCAACTCTTTGCTTCCTTTAAATCATAAAATATCCTCCCTTATCTTAAAGCACCTTGTTTCCCAAGTAACAGAAGTTCCAAGGGGCTTCATGCCCTGCTCCCTAACGGGTCAGCAGCAGCCACACACAATACCCAGGTCACAGCAGCAGGGCTGCTCAAGCAATTTTCTCCTTTTGAAATGGTAAGCGTTTCAGGGAAGTGGTATAAACAAGGAATTATCTATGTGGAAAGCACTCTGCTCACCAAGAATTTTAAAAAAACAGGTTTCAGTGCATTCGTACTGTGTGGGGGCTCCACAGGTTTTGATTTCTGCTTCAAGTAGGCGAAGCCTGAGCAACTCTAACAAAGGCTGAGAGCTGCATTTGCATTACTGGCCAAAATCTCAGCCACAGTCATTCACCACCAAAAAGATAAGGAGACTATATTTTTCCTTAAAAAAAAAAAAAAATAAAAAGAAATCACTACAGTTGTTGGAAGAAAATTTGAGGAGTTCCAAACATCCACATTTCTAAGCTGCTTGCTTCACTTTTTCATGCAACAGATGCTGCTTTGTATCAGCTCCTGCATATTAAATCATTCTGACAACCAAGAAAGCATACATTTGTTTGCGCCAGAGAGAAGCATGAATACACACACACAAACAGATATCTTCTCACGCAGAAGCACACAATTATGCAGCATTCAAATATTTGGGATGAACTTTGGCCTTTGTTTAAAAAAAAAAAAAAAAAAAAAAAAAAAAAAAAGTACTCTCCAACAACAATCAGGAACAGACCCAGCAGTCATCTGGCTGAGCTCACAGAAATCAACAATCTGCAGCAATAAAACACCACTTGTGGGCAGCCATTTGAAAGTTACTTGGGAAATTATTCTTAGATGGGATAGTTATATACACGTCCTTTATGATTTGTAGGTCGAGCTCAGAATGGAGGCTAAAAATAAAATCTATGTTAATTCAAAAAGTGGTGGTGGTGGGGGGGGGAAATCAGTTATACTCGCCCTCACATGGTGGAGTGTTTTTTGGGGGGTTTTTTTGTTGTTTTTTTTTTTTTTTTATTTTTTATTTTGCACTCCAAACAATCCCCTCCAGCTCTGCCATTTGCATTCACGACTTTAAAAGTAATTTGAAAACATAAGCAGAGCAGGGCTCTAAATCGCCTCTTCAGAGGAGGATCTGGCTCGATAACACTCAAGAAGCCACGCAGCCCAAACAAAACCGCTTTCCCGATAGAACAACAACCACTAAAAAAAATCTTAATGCAACAGCACTTGAGAACACGCCGAAAGTTTTGACAATGAGAGTGCCCGCGGTGAGTGTATCACACACTGCGCTCCCAACTTTCTTTTTTTTTTTTTTCCATCTCGGCTGGAGTTTCTCCCCTCTCTCGTTACTAGCCAGTAATTCAATTCTGTAGCCAGTTGTTTTATTTTTTGGAGGGGGTTAACTGCGTGTCGAGCAGGCAGGGGAGGGCTAACAGGGCACGAAGCCGCGGGGCTGGGAAGCAAAACAACCCTCCCCGGGCCGTGCCGGAGCACGAGGGGTCCCTCGGGGGCTGAGCCGGGACCCGCGGGGACCCCCGGGCGGGGCTGCCCTGTTCGGTACCTGGGGATGGTGATGCACTTGGTGTTGATGTTCTGCGTGGTGATCGCCTTCTCCAGCTCGTCCAGCTGCCCCGTCTTCTTCAGCTTCTTCACCAGGCTCTTCACCGCCTTCTCGCACCATTTCTCCTCCTGCCCGTTCTGCTCGCCTTTCTTCCAGCCCAGGAGCCGCTTGACGATGGGAGGGGTGAAGGGCAGGATGGAGGACATGCTGGCGCCGCCGGCAGCGCCCGCCGGCCCCGCACTCGGCTCCCTCCCGCCTCAGCCCGGCCCCGGGCGGCGCTGGCCCTGCCCGGCCCGGCCCGGCCCGGCCCGGCCCGGCCCTGCCCGGCGCGGAGCTCGCCCGCCCCGCCGCCCCCTCAGCGCCGCGGGCCCGCGGCTCCAAACTTTGCCCGGAGTTCGCCGCCTCTCCCCGGCGGCGGCGGCGGCGGCTGCTCCCTCCTCCTCCCCCTCCTGCCCCGCTCTGTGTGCGCGGAGAGGCGCCCACTCCAGCTCATTCCCAGTCTGTCTCTCATGCAAATTGCCTGCTGGCCGCCCCGGCCCGGCTTCCACCCCCTCCTTCCCTCCCAAACGCGCCGCCGAGGGAGGGAGGGAGAGAGAGGGAGGGATGGGAGGAGGAGGAGGGAGGAGGGAGGGCGCGGAGGCGGCCGGCCCGCCGGGAACTCCGCTGCGCTCCGCTCCATCCCCGCGGGGGCCCCGCTCCCCCGAGGGGGGTTCTCGCCCCGCGGGCTCGGGGGCTCGCAGGGAGGGTCGGCGCGGCCAGGAAAGCCCCGGAGCAGGACAAGGAGCGCTGCCCGGAACAATCCCACCGAGGGGGAAGCACCAAAAATTAACGTGCAGCCCCGCCGGTGGACGGTCACTGCCAGGGTGGGGTGGGTGCAGCCCCTGCCACGGCTGTTTCCTGCGTGGAAAAGTGTGTTCCCACGCGGATACCTGCACGCCGCCTGGCCGGAGGCGCTCAGACAATCGGCAGCTTTTTGTTTCATCCCCTTTAATTTACTATTCCATTCCCTCATCTTTCCACGCCGGGCACCAGATACCCGAATAATTTCTGCCCTGTATCAGGCACAAATGACACCCTGGAGATGTTTACCACCAGAGCCGGTCAGAAATTCTCAGACGGAATATTTTTGTCAGAGCACGGCAGTTTGTTCAGATCTAGGTGTTTGGTAGAGGTGCCTCTGGGTTTGGGCTGACTCAGGGTGGCATCCAGGTACATTTCCAGTTTCTAACTTTCCACCTCTGGGCAGACGGGGCTGTCACACTCCCCCCGTCTCAAGCATCACCCCCTCCATGCTAAAAAAGGAGCCCAGGTCTTAAAAAACATATAAATACAAACCTTAGCTCCTCAGGGCACCAGTTCTCTGATAAACCACCCCAAAATGGTGCTGAACAAGCAGCAAGGAGGCTGAGGGCCACCTGCAGAGTCCCCAGGTGCCTCTGGCAAGGCTGGTTCCTGTTTCTCAAATCCAGCTGCCTCTCAGCTCCTCGCAACTGCTGCCCAGGAACAACAACACAGAAGTTTTGTGGGACCCGGCTCCCGAATTCTGAGCTTCCAAGCTGAGATATGTTTCCCAGTTTTCTCCATCCTATCAGAAGGGATGATGGTGAGCTCGAATTTGGGAAGCCTCCAGGGCTGCTCAGCAGCTCCCAGACATGCAGGTTCCTGCCAACCCACATTCCCATGTTCCAGGTTCCAATGCAACCCAGTGGGGAGACTCCTCGAAAGCTGGGATCCGAAAGCTTCCAGTGCCTGTGGATTGGGAGCAGCCAGCCATACAGATTGCCTTGTGGCAAGTTAGGAACCTACTGGATCAGTGTCTGAGGCTCTGAGGCAACTGGCTTGGCTCTCACAGGGTTTTCGACCAAACAGCCTGTTCTATTCCAAATTGACAGCACCAGTTTTTGAAATATCAATAAAGTGGATACAACTCAAATACACTCTTCTCTCTAATTTTTTTTTTTTCTCTCCAGCATTCTCATATTATTCCCCAACACGCATTCCCTGAGTGTCTTGAATTTTGGAGGCTCACCACTAAAATTTTGGACTGCTGCCCTGACCCAGTTTTTGGCTGCCTCGGTTGAGATGCCTAAAGTACAAAGATGTGGAACCCCTGTAGATGATCCCAACATTGTTTGAGGAAATAGTTCCTCAATACCTCTACAACAATGCAAAAAAAAGTTGACACAATTTACACTTAAAGCAGGGTGCCTTGAATTACTGACTTTCCAGTGCTGTTGACTTGCTGCATATTTTGGGTTTTCCTGAAAAGGCCAAGTTTGTGATCATTTAAGAATCTGAACCCTTATTTAAAAATTGTTTTTCACAGCTTTAGAGAATATCTTGAAGATCTGAAACACAGACAGGGAAGCTAAATACATTTTTTAAATGTGGAAATACGTACTTGTTACATTTTTAAATGTGGTGAAGTTAAAAAATCTTTTTCTATTTTCTTAATTCTTGGCCTAGCAAATTTTGCAACTAAAAGAAGCCCAGAAGAAGATCAGGCCTCAAGGACCTGCCTCAGACCTGGTAGGTCCATTCTACCTCAGGGTGATCTCAGAGAAAACTCTCTGTTGGAGACCAACATCTTTTCTGGATGGAAAATCACAGGGACCATTCCATGCTTTTTCATCCAGAATGCTCAAATCTCACACTGCCACACTCAGAGTCCACGCTGGCCTTCCAGAATGTTCTGTGCATATTCATGGGCTGATCTCCACTCCTCACACTCATATCACGAGTGATCGACGGGGTAAATTTGAATAAGGGGAAGGAGGGGAAGAGCTGAGTGGTTTGTACAGTGATTTAGTGGCAAAAGGGTGAATATGATTTGCTAAACCCTAAACCAAACTGGGTCTCACTTTCCTGCAGTCTCCTAAACGAGGCAGCTAAACCACTGATGTAAACTCTGGGCTGCAGCAGCACCGAAAACACAACTGAAAACAAACACCAGGGCTTGGGATGGGGGGTAAATGTTTAGGCTTAAGGCCGTGACATTTCAGGGAGCAGCTTGTGTGCCTGCTGGGTTACCTGCAAGAATGGACTGTTCTGTGAAAACACGACTTTCTGAACCCCCAGACAGCAATCCTTTCTTTCAGAGAGTTTTGGGCACTCTCACAGTGGAAAAACTAACAGAGAGGAAAAGCAGGACCGTCCCAGTTCTGCGTGGTCTGGATCTGTTTGCTGGTTTACAAAATGTCTGATGCCCTGGAAGCCACCACCAGGCAGGAGAAGTTTATGCCTCTTTTTTGTCATTATTTGTGACACAATTCGTTCTTTCCTTTTTGAAAGTCATTATCTTTGCTTGTTTGTGGCATAATAAGGGTTCAGGGACTTATCAGAGTTTACTCTTGCTGAAAAATAAAGTTATATATAGTCTGCAATAATGTGAGAAAACAATATACTTCAAGAAAAAAAAAACAAACCCCTTCACAGCTATTTTTCCAACCTTTTACTAATATACTTACTCCTTAAAATTACTAAAAAATAACATCTACATACCTTGTTTCTTAATAGGATTAATGAATAGGAGCAGAATTTCAATTTTACTTTCACAAAGAGAAAAAAAATTGGGCTCTGCTTCAGGAACAATATAAAATTAGCATGAGAAACAAGGAGATGTTCGCTGGAGCTCATTTGTACCTTCATTAGAAATATTTTTATCAGCTTCAGAGACTGAGGAACAGCTTCCATGTTCCCTTTATACCCTTGAAGCAGTGAGAAGGGAGCGAGGGATTTTTGGGGCAGACACAAACCTCCCTCCCCGACATCCCCGGTGCAGGGACGTGCTGGGACTGGCAGGATGGAGGGAGCGTGGCCAGAGCTGTTCCCAGTTCTTAGGGGAGCCTGGTGCCTGCTGAAACAGCTCCCAGGCTGCCTGAACACGCAGTTGTGGCTAGTTTGAAAATCAGGGAGTGGTTGAGAACCAGCTTCTGATGTGCTGCCCCCATCTCTCCTTCCCTGACTCAAATATTAAGTATAATTCCCTACCTGGTCATTACCCGTGTGTGGAAGGGAATTTTACAGCGGCACTGACTGAGAGAAGCAGGTGGACAATCTCTGGAGTTCACAGCAAACAGGGATTTCTCTCCTCAACTCCATTTGCTCCGTGTTCCTTAAGCAGCAGCCACACTGAAGGATGAGATGGGCAGCAGTGAAAAAGTGGAGTTTTAAATTGGGTTATATACTTACCTTACAAATAGGGGCTGTGACATTTAACTTTGAGTCTATGTCATGTATAATATGCATAAAAAAGGGACAGTGAGGGAGCCTTCCTTGGTGAAGGTAAATATATATATAAATATATATATATGTAGAACAGCATTTATATTCAGGCAAACCTACCTTAATCACTCAGAACAAACCTACAGGAAAATAACCTGTGGTGTGAGTCACGAGCACAGCAAGGTCATTCAGAGTTAATGTCTCCAGCTTTAGTGTCAGCGCTGTGAAATACCCAAATCCTTGCAGGGTACAGCAATTATTCTTCTCCACAGACGAGAAAACATGAACATACATTTAAAATGTTGCCTTGTTGAACATTCCTAGTGCTCCATACACACAGGCTAACTCACCTGCTCGTGTTCCAGGAGGCTCAGTAGTGCAAAAATCACACAACCACCGTTAATTAAAGGTCTAGTTAAGCCAGAATCCTTTCTGTGACCGAGACAGCACCCACTGCCTGAGGAAAAAATACAAGGCATGTCCAGAGTGATCCTTCTAATATACTCTCCCAGTTTTTGACAGTTATTTGTGCAGGTGCTCCTAAACTGGAGTTGACCTCTCTGGAGAACCCTGGACAGGCCATTCCTGCACTGCAGGACCTCTCTGCTTCTGATTACATTCACAAATGGCCTTCACTGGCCACTTTGGGGCGAGCCAGAATCACAGGACAGAGCTAAAGAAGAACCAAAATCGCCCACTGAAAAAATATTGCCTGCGTGGCTGATCCCCTCGTTACTTCTGTCACGATCTGTGCGGGTCTTGGGGCACACACACAGCTGCAGGGGAAGCTCTGCTTCAACAGCACAGGACATCCTGCTGGGCAGGGGCCTCAGGGGCCTCCCCAAAAACACACCCCCTCAGGGCTTTGGAAATGGCAGTCCTAATTCTGGTTTCCCCTGCTCACCTCTGAAATCTTGCTGTGATAACTCTTAGCAGGGTTTCCATGTGTCCAGGGAATGACAGGAGAAGGCAGCCAATGATCTGGAGGGCAGTTCCTTGTTTTGGCTTCTTGGTTTCGTGGGAGACCCCAAAGCATCTTGGTGGGGACACCACGGCACCTTCCCCTGCTCGGCCCTCAGGGGACACGCGGGGACACAAAAGCCTCCCGAGGCCGAGCCCTCGGCTGAACCACAACCCCTTGGATAAGGCCTGAGCTAACCTTTACAAACCTGTGAACAGCCTGAAATTAATGTGCTTCCAATTAAGCTGGAGATAAAACTGTCAGTGGGACGGACAGCACCGGGCCAGGCCGACATCCCGGGGGATGGAGGGGAGGATTTTCAGCGCCGGGGTCTGTGAGGAGGCGGCACCTGCAAACGCTCAGCACTTTGCATACCACTAGCTACTCTCAGAGCACAAACACTTGCCTGTTCCAGGCCTTGCAACCTGAAATTCTGTGGGTTTTAAGGCGGGTTTTGTCGTCCCAGTCGAATCCAAACTCTCAGGTTTTGTGCAGGTTCTCCTCGTCAGGCATTTCCCTCCTCTGGTCGTGAGACTGACTGAGGTCCAGGAGAAGTTACACCGATTGTCTCCTGGAGTACAAAAAAGGCACCAAAAAGCTGCAGCCAGAAAAAAAAAATCAGGAATAAGCCAGGCCCCAAAAACAGAGGCTCATTACAGGTAACACAAAAAACTCCAGCTCCTGGCCCACAAGCATTTTATTTGAGATTCCTGTGTCCATAATACGACTGACTGTCCACTCTGAATTCCTTGTTGTGTCTACACCCTTTTCTTTGCTTTTGAAGTGGGCATTTTATATCCAGCCGAACTTTTAAAAAGATCCTGAGCAAAGGCGTTTAACAAGTAAATATAAATATATTATTTCTATGAATAAGGCCCCTGTTCTCACATGTTCCACTTGCAGTGGCCTCTTGTCCACAAGGGCTGGCATGTCCAGCCCTCTACAGGGAGAACACACTTTTCCTTGTGCACAAGGGAGATTCTCAAGGAACATTCTGGTGAGAAAACTCACCTGCTGTGGAGAGGAAAATCCCACCGTCGTGCTCCAGGCTCGGGAAAGAGAAACCACGCTGGCCAGCGTGCTGGGAGCCCCTGATCAGGCTCAGGCTCTGTGTCTGAGATCATCTGCTTGGTCTAACATTTGTGCTGAACCTGGGCAGGGCTGGAGGCTGCTCCTGACATCCCTCCATGCACACACCAGAGAGCAGATCCTTTGGATCTCGGCACTACCTCACCCAAGTCAAGTGGGAGTTTACTAATTGCAGCTACTACAGAGTTTAGCCAGCAGTTTTTATGTGGTGGTGGCTCCCCTACACTGAACCCAACACTCAATGGCTGCTTACTTCTTCATTTTTGAGGTTTACTTAATTAAGAAGCACCATTACCCTTTTTTGGTTTGGTTTTTTTTTTTTTTTCAGGTTTTTTTTTATTCTCTTAACCTGAAACACAGTTGAGGCCCCACAAAGGGACTGTCATTCTCATCTGAACCAAGAATCCTCTTCTAAGGCAGCAGCAGCCGTAGCAAGGAGTGGTGTGGAGTTATTTGCCCGTGAATAAAATGTTAATATTTATACATAGCTTGCTTAGATAAGGAAAACAACTCGAGGATTTATGGGAGAAGCTCTGTGTGGCCACACTTTGTGGAGCAACCTTTCCAGCTCAATGTAGAACCCCAAGTGTTGGTTTTGCCTCCTGACAGTTTAATGTGTAACCCAAGAAAGTGCATTCTTCAAAGTGAAAAAAAAAAAAAGAGGAAAACCACTACAGTCTGCCTGCTCTTCTCTTCTACCAGGGATTTCACTACATGTTGAACAGAGCACAATCAGATAAATACTGGGATACTCAAACACAACTGAACTGGACGGAGTCCACAAGCTGTGCATGTGCACATGCAAAAAAACTGGTTTATTTTTGCCTTTAACTCAACTTCTGAGTGCTTATTATTGCAAAAATGCAGCTTTGCTTTTTCATACCGTTTCCACAGAGCTCAAGTCCTACCTGGGCTGGAGGAAGGGCACAAAGGGGAAGAGAATCCCAAGGAGATGCTCCCTATATGTGTGTGTGGGAGAGACAGGAGGGGTGTTTGCTCCCTGTTTATTTGTTCTGGGGAGAAATAAAGTGCTTTGTGGGAGGGCTCTTTGCTGGTGAGGCTGAAACCCTCTCAAGGCCCTGCTGAAGCACTGCCAAGTCTGCCAGCAGAGGGGAAAGAAACCTGGGCAGGCTGCCCTAAATTAAAACTGAACTTAAATCCAACTCAGCTTAAACACACAGCGTAGGGCTCGGTGGGGAGGCAAAAGGGAGAATCACCAACTCAAGCACTGAAAACTCCTGCATTGAGACCCTTTTAAATGGGTTGGAAATTAAATTATTATAATGATGTTGTTCCCTTTCTTCTACTTTTGCTGTATCTCGAAAGGTTCACGTTTCCTACCTTGTCTTCCTCCACACAGAGACGGGGGGAGATGCAGGCTGAGGTTCTGGTTCTGATCATTCCACACAATTATGTGCTTGTGGGAGCTGAGGCTTCAAGGAACATCACCTGTGTGAGCTCTCGGTCAGCTCTCACGTGGGAATGGTCAGGGACATTTCCAAGAGGCAGGGACAGTCCAAAAGAAACCAAAGCTGTGGAGAAAATAAAATTAATAATTAATTTCCCTGAGACACCGAACAAATCAAGGAAGCCTCAAAGGCTGCTTTCTTGTAACAAGTTGGGGATCCTCCACTGTTTATTTTTTCTTTCAGGATAAGCTAACCAGCATCATTTGGATCCATATCAAGCTTTCAAACCAAAGCTCAAGGCTGCCTACACAAGGCTTCTCCTTGGTTTTGGCATGAGCTTTTGTGATTTTTTTTTCTTTTTAAATGACAATGCCTCAATCACTAGTTACAAGACTTGTTGTATTGCATCAAAGTCATTGTTTCAGTGTTGATGGTCTTTCCCCTCCCGTGCTGCTGGGAGCAGAATTGAAAATCACATTCCTCAGCACTCAGAGAGACCCTGTGAAGTTAAAAGAAGCCAGCTCAGGCAGCTGGGGACAGCCTTGACAGACATTCTCAAAGGCACATGTGATTTTTATGATCTTACTCCAATTTCTCGCCTTTGGAAATCTCTTTCAGAGCTCAGTTTCAGATTCCTCTCCATGAAAAGTTTGTCCCCTGTAGATTTACACCTATTTTAAAGTCACTGAAACAAACGTTGTGGGTACTGGAAAGGAGGAGTGAAAAGTGAGGAGATAATTTGAGTTACCTAACATTTATTTCACTGAGTCACGCAGAGCTGGATCGGCGCAGCTGATACGGAAGGATGATTAAACTAAACCCTGGATCGTTATTCCCATGTGATCACCCTCATTATCTCTGCTATCAAGGTTGATCTGACTGTGACTTTTATTTGGAATACTTCTTTTTTTTCCACACCCACCCCAAAGGCACCAGAGTTGTTTGCAGCTCCCCAATTAGAGAAAGTAAAATGTGATTTTACGCCCACAGAGCAAAGAAGGAGCTGGGGAAATGAGATGTGGCTCTTTATCTGGAGGGGAGGAGGGCTGATCCAAAACCCACTATAGGCAAGAAATCAGGGTTTGGAAAGAGTCATCATATCCCTGAATGGTTTGAGTTGGAAGAACCCGAAAACCCATCTGGTTCCACCCCCAGGGGTACCTTCCACTAGAGTAGGTGGCTCCAACCTTGAACACTTCCAGGGATGAGGCAGCCACAGCTGCCCTGCTTGGGAAAGAGCTTGAAGGTCCTTGGGTTTAAGAAGACAAAATGCTACAGTTATGAAATGTCCATTGGTTCCTTGCTTTCTTAAATACATTCATACAGAAATATATATATATATATTGCAGTATCAATTGCAATACCGCGTAAATTGTTCTGGCATAAGGCCAGAACACTTGACCTTTAGTCATGGAGGCCAAACACCTGAACACAACAATATTTTCGTGACAAAAAGGTACAGAAAATAGTAGTTACAATCACTTCAGGCAGAAATTTCACTGTGTTAAATACTCACAGAATATTGAACGTGCTGCTGGATAAAGCAGAGGTTTAGTACACTCATATCTCAGCTCTGGGGTGACCTCCTGACTGACCTTTCTTTTAGTGGAGCTGACCCAGTGAAAGAGAAATGGTTCACTCACCTCCTGTGCCATCCCTCTCTGCCCAGATGTGGCAGGGGCACAAAACTTCACAGCACTGACCATTCCCAAAGAGCTTCTCTGTTCCTAAAGGAAAGGAAACTACATTTGCAGTGAAAAGGCACAAAGATGGTTGTCTTCAGCTTGGATTTCTGGCTTGGGGGTTGCTTGTTCTTTGAAAACTTCAGTCTTGCCGAGGTGCAGATTGAGGCACGTTTGAAATGAGCTCCTATTTTTTTGTGTCTTCTGACGGTTCTGAGACTTTCAGGTTTTCCTCAAAGATCCTTGAGGATCTCTTGGCTCTGGAGCCTCGTGCCCAGTTCTCAGCAGTTCCCAGTGTCCATTAAAAGGGGGGCTGGAGAGCAAGGGGAGGAGGCTCTGGGGGTGCTCTCAGCTGGGAAGAAGAACATCTGATATCAACTTCACTTCTTCATTGTCACTTTGTGCTTCAAAGGGAGGAGAATCCCAAAAAGGACCGTTGGTGGAGGGGTTAGGAGAGCTCTGCAAGGCAGCCTGAACCCAAAGCTGCTGCAGGGCAAGGCAGGAGTTGAGTGGGTTTATGTAAGCTGAGAGTTCAGCCTTTGCTCTGCTGTGGGTTGGTACTTGGTAACCTGAGTGACTGTTCCAGGGAGCAATTTGTTTGGATATTCTGGGCCCTTTTATTCCACGAATTATTTGCTTCATTTTATAAAATACCTCTGAGGCAAGAGGGGAAACCAGGCAGGCTGCAAAATAATTCTCTGATCAGCCACTGGAGCCCCACGAGGTGCGTTGTTCTGACAGCAAATCTCCCAGTGACAAAAGCAAACCCAATTCCCACTTTTGCACTCTCATGGCAGAACTCCCATCCATCACATCCCCCTCAGCCTGCTTTGGGCTGCTTTGGCCCACCTTGGTGCTACCTGAGGCGTGTGAAACCATGTTCTCTCTCGTGATTTTGGGAGGGGGAGAGGCCTCTGGGGGAGAAAACTGAAGGCAGCCACCCAGATGTTGCAGCCACAGCGCAGGAGACAGAGCCCTTTGTCTCTGCTGTCACTAAAGCCAGAGAACAATCTCTCTGGTTCGTGCATGGAGCGACATTATGTGTCTTTCTGTTGTGTGAGAACATTTGGCTTGCTTAAAATGTTACACTGAATGGAGCAGTTAGTCCTTAAAGATACAACATTGTGCTTTTCTTCGATGTGATTAAACCTGGAAGAGACCAAGCCAGCAGTTTGCCAGTGTAGAGGATTAGGTTTCCTGTTTCTACTTGTATAACCCCATAGATTATGTGCAGTGCTTTGCACAAGTACAGCAAGACCTGAATACTTTACCATCTATTCATCTGTATCAGATAGAACTCCCTTCTCAGCCTAAATAATTAATAAATGTTGCCTGAGTCATTAACGCACCAGAATTGATCAACACTGGACAATTAAGAGGTAAACTCGAGGAGCAGAAAGTTGGCAGGGAACTGTCTCGTTCCCATCCACCCATTCTCACCCCCTCAGAGAAAAAGAAAATAAAAATTTAAAAAGGCAGTGAATTGTTCTAATGACAATGGGGGGAGGATGAAGACACAAAGCCCTTTGAGGGAGAAGAAATGGCATTATGAATAGACTGGAAAAGCTGAAATCCTGAAAAGGGAGGAGGGCAGGGCTGCACACAACCACAGAACCAGGAAGGCTGGGAAAGACCCCCAAGGTCACCGAGTCCAAGGGTTGAGCCAGCAGCAGGTGAAGAGGCAGAGGTGAGGAGGAAGGGAAGGATGAGAAGTCAGGGTCTGACCATGCAGGGCTGGTCCCAAGCTGGGGGGAGGGATAATCACTGCTCTCCCCCATCCAATGCTCTTCCCCATCCAGAGGATGGTGCAAGCCCAGGGCAGGAGTGGACAAAGACACTGTGGTGGAGAAGACCAAAGTCAACAGAGCAACCTGGTAGCAGCACTGGTGGAACAAGGAAGGAGAAGCTTCTTATGGAAGAAAAAAAGTATTGAACAGTGTGTAAACGCAGAGGAAAAGAGATACTGAGTTTTTCCAGGGATAACACATAAGGGAACTTCGCTGAAATGGGAAAAAAGGGAAGATGGACTGATAGGAGCTGGAAAACAGGAGTTTGACAAAGGAGAGGGACCATCCTCCTACATAAACAGAAAGGTGGGTGGTGGGGTTGAAAAGCAGAGGACACAGAGAGAGGCAAAGGTGAGGCCGAGGAGGGGTTGGATTTCTTTGCCTTTAAGGGATTTTATAGCCAATGCTATGTTAATTTTGTGTGGTGCCAAAGCCAATATAAACTGCAGAGCAAATCAGATCTGCAGTGGTCGAGGATGTGGAGAAACAGCCGATTGTATATTTAACAGGAAGCCAGGGAGATCAAAGAGTGTTCAAAATGGTTTTGTTTTTAACTGATACCCTGGCTTTATTTTGTTTAGATTGAGCTGGGGGCCTCTCTGAAGAGGATGAAAGGAGAACAGAAATGTGTAACAAAGACATTTCCCCTCTCCTTAATAGTGGAGGGAAGTTGACATCCCTGTCAAGCAATAGCACCATTATAGGAAGCTCTGCGAGAAAGGAAGCTATTTTGTCCTTGGGAGGAAAGAGAAATCTTATCTTCCAGCAGAGAGGCGAAGTTCTGCAGAAATTCAGAGCTGTTAATAGACTGTTATGACAGCGTGCAATTCGATTTCCAGCGAACAATGAGTGTCACAGGCCTGAGTTCTGCAGCAGTTCACCAGATCAAACAGAGCAGAACCTGCTCTCTCTGGGAGCGGATGCTTCCAAACAGGCTGCTTATTTCAGGAGTTAAATTAGGTTCTTGCTTTTAGCTGTTTTCAGCTCCACGTGAAGGGATGGTTTGGCATTAATGGAAGTGGCAAAGTCTAGCCTGTGATGAATTAAGGTAGAATAACATCAGGCTCTGGAAAGAGAATTCTCTATGAGATCCTCTAAAAAGGGAACATCTTGTAACACTCCTGGAGCAGGCCCTGGGCACAAATTTTTTGAATTAATTAAGCGTGTGTGCTTAAATCTGCCTTTTCTCATCAAAACACTGAACCATCGTTATATATTTTTTTTCTTGTTACAGAACGAATTTGAGTGAATACTTAAACATGTATTTGCTTTGCAGGACTTTGAAGTTAATGTACATCAGTGCCCTGTTTCGGTTTCATCCTCCTCGTGTGTAGGCAGAGCTATGGAGCGAAAATCTTAAGTTCCAGTTCAAACAGGATATTAAAGATTACAGATTAGAGGATATAAGAGGAAGGGGATGTGCCATGGGAGGCACATGTGCCCTCCCTGCTTCAGAATGAGGAACAAACAAGAGGCTGTTTCCCATTTCTGCAGCCGGGGCTGCTGTTGGTGTCAGAGGCTCAGCAGCCCCTGCCAGTGTTGCTCCAGTTAAGGTGGTGCCAGCCTGTCCCTCAGAAACCATTTAATACCTTGGCCATAAACACTTTCTCTGTGCTGAGACTTGGCATCAAAAACTATCAGTCCTTCAGCAATTCTGAGGACACCTCCCTCTTCCCCAGGCTGGAAAATTCCCCAGGTATTTTCATGCAGCATATCCATGATTGATAAAGTTTCCTTTTGGGTCAGCATCCCCATCATTTCAAACCCACTTCTTACCTCTGAGTGACCTGTGACACCATCCTGCTCAGCAGCGCAAGGCAGAGCTGCCCTCCTGAGATGAAATATTCAGTGTACAGAGCGTGACAAAGAAATAATTTCGGGTAGGAATCAGGGCCTTGCAGGTGGTTTCTAAAGACATGTACACTCCTGTTTTTCTCTTTTGCTGCCTCGTGCAGCTGAGGACCTCAGAGTGATCTGTGAGCCCTGTGTGCTCCCAGGGTCATCTTTGCCCACACAGGCCCAGCTCTCTCTCTCTCCCTGTCAACCAAACCCGTGTTTTCACCAGTGCACCCAGTGGGTTTGTTTTTCTGCTTACCACTTGTGGATGACTTTCCATTTCATGTGATGGCTTTAGGGATGCAGGAGGCACCTGCACCTTGCTGTCTTGGCCTGCTGACAGGGCTCTTCATCCCCATCCTCACCCGAAGGACACAACCACTTGGCCACCTCGCTGCCAAGGACAGGGACCATGGCAGGATGGAGGTGCCCCAGTCCCAGGGAGGTGATGCCAGGGCGGGAGCAGCGCGGGTTCCACCTCCTTCCCCTCGGTGTGCAGTCCTGATGTGAGAGGAGAGAGGCTGTGAAACCCCATCTTCCTTTCCCTACCCACAGCTGTGGTTGAGTCGATGAGTTTTTGTTCCCCTTTTGGCATGTGCTCCTACTCCAGCTGCAGCCTGGCCCGCAGGGATAACGCTCTGCTCTCCTGCCATGGTGGCAGGAGGAGGGTGGTGAGTCAGGCAGCCCTTTCTCACCCACAGGCAGCTGCCTGTTGGGTTTGTGGTCTGCGCCAGCACAATGAGAGGAACCTTCCTTTCCCCGACCTTCCCCAGGGCCCTCAGTGCTCTCCCTCTGACTGAGGTTGCCCTCAGTGGCTCCTTTTGTTTTCAAACCCTGAAGCCTCTTTAGTTTTGGGATTACCTGCAGCTTTTGAGAGCAGCTGTTGTTGATCACCTGGGGATCACCCCCTTTCCTCCTGGTGGATTGCTCAGATCCATCCTCACTCAGGTGCAGATGGCACGTCCAGACCTGGCGAGAGGGCAGAGCGGGGGCCCAGAGCCAGCAGGAGAAATTCCCTGCTGGGGGAAAGAGCTGTGCAGTGAGTCAGGGCCACTCACCTGCCGAGCCCAGGCCTGTGAACAGCACCCATCCCTGCCCAAGAGGGCATTTGTTCCAGACAAGCACTCAGCAAATGTTGTCTCTGCAGCTGGCAGCTCCTTTAGGCCATGGGATGTGAAACATCTCTGGAAATCCCACAGAAATGCTGAGAAAAACAAGAAGAGTTGTTTGTTGGGGTTTTTTTGTCATTGTTGTTTTTCCTCTCTCTGAATAAAGGAAATTTTTCTGCTCTCAACGGAGAGGGGAAGAATTTACACTGCCTGTAGTGATGCTGGCCTGAAGGAGGAACTAACCTGGTTCACTCTGGTGGAACAGAGAGCAGAAAGTCGCTGAGGTGTGGAGGACTCGTGTGCTGCTCACACCGGCTCCTCTGAAACAGTATTCACCAAATCAGCACAGAAAAATGCCTGGCACCAGGCACTAACCCAGGATAGCACAGCCTGCCAGGGATGTAGCTCTCAGCCTGACATTCCTTGGAAGATGTGCAGCATTCACTGATTCACTCATCTTGATTTTAAGGAGTGAAAGGGCAGGTGTTTAAGATGAGATTGGATGTGGCATCGGTGCCATGGTCTGGTAACCACAGCAGGGTTGGATCAAGGGTTGGACTTGATGATCCCAGAGGTCTTTTCCAACCTGGTTGATTCTAGGATTCTCTGGCTGGGCCCCTATAATATGCAGTTGTATATATATGGCATCTCTCAGAGGCTCTGAAGGGGTGATCCTTGCTGCCTGCTCCTTTCTTCCTCCTCCTCTGTGTTTCCTGGGTGGATTCTCCTCGGTGACTGCACACTTTGGCATCTCTGCTTGTCATGGGGCTCCCTGCACTCCTGGGAGGACCTTGCAGCAAGCCTGGTGCTTTTGGAGAGCTTTGGATCCACCACGTGCACGGTGCTCAGGCAGAGCAAAGGGAATTCCAGACCTCCTGCTGCCACTGGAAGGCTTGGAGAGCCCCACAGTGCCTTCCACGTGCTGGCCAAGCCTTGAGGGACAGTGGCATGGTTTAACTGGAGGGGTTTTACAGCTCTGAGGGCCCAGCTGTGCCCCCCCCCCAGGGAGAAAGCAGCTGAAGGGGTCACGATGTCATCGGAACAAGAGCTGTCTGAGAGTCAGGAAGGGCAGATGAGCTGTGGTCTGGCTCGGGGTTTACGCCGTGCCAAGGGAGACGACAGCGTGCTACACTCAGGAGTTTATCACCTCTGAAACAACACCTTGCTATATCAGTTCCCCCTCCTTTGTCATCAGAGAAAAACTCACACTTTCCTAAGCCACAGTTGAGTCTAAACAGAAATGTCACTGAAAGCCCAGAGAGACCTTTGGGTTTCTAGTTTCGCTCTCCGGAGCTGTGGGGAAGATTATGCAACAGGAACACTGGGGTGAATCATCTTCTGGCACTGCAGTAAATTAGGAAATGTTTGCTGTGATCTTGTATGAGTTTCTACCATCTATTTGTGGTCTGCTTTTTTTCTTCCCCGGTTGGATTTTTGTGCCTTCAAATCCCCAGCGCTGCCCTCGTCTGAGCAAGGAAAAGGCTCATCAGAAGGTGCTGTAGCTTTGGAGCAGAGGGTAAGGGCAGCAGCTGCTGTAAGGAAATGGTGTTGAAGAAATTCTGAATGTCCTTGCTCAGCATTTTTCCCCCCTGTGAATATTTCTTGCAAGTCTTTGAATTACTGGCTTTCAGCAACATCCCCACCATCAGGCACTGCAGCGCTAAGGGGGCCGAGGAGATCTTCTTCCAGCGTTTGTTCTTGAAGCACAAGTCTTGTCAAGATCACAGAGGCTGTTCAAAGTGACCTGAGCATATCAGAGGAAGGACAGATTGAACATAAGAAAAATCCTGAGTCAGGCTCATCCCTCCTTCTCCGCAGCTTCTTTTGGTTTACGGTTCAAAATAAATGTATATTTGTCTTGAAGCGTGAGAATCCACAAGGTGAGCCTTCCTTTTCCAAGTGTAAGGATAGAAATCGTTTATGGGAGGAAACTGGAAAGAGAAATAAAACCAAACAAAAGAATAAAAGAAATAATAATAAAAAAAATCAAAATAAATAAAATCACAGAAATATTAGTATTATGAGATTCAAAATAAAACCATGAAAACTGGGAACACCATGAAGGACATTAATGAGACACTTGGTTAAGATCTGTGATGCCATAAATAACCTGGATGTAAAGATGTGAGCCTTCATCACAATTTCATTTCTGGTCCCTCTTTGCACATGTTTTAAAGTAAAGGATCAGAAGGGAGAAAGTCCTGCAAACACCTAAAGCTTGGTCAGAAATTCCACAAATGTTCCCTCTGTTGTTAGGAAGTGCAGCCCTGAGTCAGGAGATTTCTGAGCTACCCAACCTATTAGGCTTGATATAAACTGAAATTCTAGGCAGATGACAAGGGGCACGAGCTTATCAGCTTGTTCTTTTTTTTGCAAAAGAGAAACTATGAACTTATTTTGCCACAGAAATCAAATAAGGCATCAAAGCCCAATTTCCTCAGGACAGCATCATCAGTTTCTCGAAGCAGACATTTTTATGACTAGCTGTGTTAACAAATCCAAACTAAGTATCCAATCTGTCAAGGAGAAAAATAAGTTTGGAATGAAAGTAAGTATTGCTCGTTAAACTTTAATGGCGAGGCATTTAAAAGAAGAAAACCATCCATTATCGTGTTGGGGGAACAGCGCGTTGTCAGATTCCCCAGAGAGGATTTTCATCATGATGTTTAAATATATTATATTAAGGGATGGTTGTTACTCTGTTCCCTAAAAGGGAGGATTTTTAGAGGAAAAGTTTATGAGCAATATATCTCTGCCTGGGAACATTTTCCAGGCAGAAGTTGTTCCACATTTCCTCCCCCTGCCCCTCACTTCAGTGATGGAGTCCCTGACCCGGGTCAGCCCCGCTCCTGCCAATGCCTGCTTATCCTTTAAAAGTACATGGAAGCAGTTCCATATTTTAGGTGAACTACTTCCACACACAGAAATCCACCACAAGAAAGGAAAGAGCCACAGAGCTTTGGTCCAGCTTTTCCCTGGGGAATCCTGGCACAGCCACTGTGCCCCCGGGGCAGTGCTGTCCCCGCTCAGCCCGATCTCCAGCATCTCTCCCCTGGCAGCACAAGAACCTGCAAACCCTTTGAACCAAAGCTTACCAACTCCGCAATCTTTAATGGTTTAATACCTTTAATATCACTGTCTGGGCTCACTTTCTTCGGTTGCAAAACCCTCTGAGGTCATCGCGGTCTCCGCGAGTGAAACGCGGCTCTTACGGTCGGTGCCGCAGCTCTGCCTCGATGCCAAGCCTTGCTGAAACCTTTGCCAAGCTTTCATCACCTGAGCTGAAAATTTCATGTCCAAAGCCTGCCACGGTCTGGTTTGCCTCGAGGTTTTGTTTACGTTTTTTGATTTAAGTGAAATCACCTGAAACCATTCTGGAAGAACCCAAAGGCACAGACCCCATGATCTGCCTGTGTCAAAGTACTGTGGCCCCCACAAAACCATTTATCACAGATTTTATTGCCACATCCTTGTTTCCCCCCCCAGGTTTCCACCAGCACGCAGGCAACACCCTATTAGGGGTGAAATAGGGCTGTGAGGTGATGGAGGCTGGAACCTCCGTTTGTTGCAGGAGGTGGATGTAGTGAATTAAGGAGGAAATTAGGAAGAGAATCAGCTAATTCAGCTGAAAACCAACCTGGAAAAAAAGGTCTGTAAAATCCTTGCCTCTGCCGCAGAATTTTTGAGCGGAATTAGGCAAGTCACTGAAATAAAAGATTACCAGATCATCACTAAATACACATTCTGCATTCACCAAGTTCCTGACAGGGTCTGAGAAGTTGCAGCACTGGACTGGGACCGTGACTGCAGACACATTGTGTCCAAAACCAGGACTGGTGAACACTCCCGAGCTTGATTTCTCCCTGCCTCAAATGTCATCTATAAACCAAGCAAATACCACCCCCACATCTCACAGGGGAACCATGAACAATAAAATTTGCTAAGGCTTGTCACCGGTGCCCTGAGAGAGCTCACAAGGAAATGAATAATTCAGTCTTCGGAGCAGGATTTGAACAGGGAGCAGTAAATAAGGCACAGGGCCACACATTGCACAACAAGGAAGAACAAGAGGTTGAATAATGGTTCACTGAGCAAGTTTGCACATGGCAAGAGGCAGGAGCCCTACGAGGAAAATTGTGCAGACTCACAGAGCAGAAGATGACACTGTAACACGTAGCACGTCCACGCTCGGTGAGCATCCTCCTTTCTTAGTGGCACTTCCTACCTTTTGAGAACTTGACTGCTGAGTGCTTGATTTTAATTGCCAAAGGAAGTCTTACTGTGAAGAAGAAGCCTCGTTCACATCAGAGAGAGGGCAGATACCTCGTGCACAATGAAAAGGCTCAGGGGTCACTTTGGGGGCTGGAAAAGATTTCTTGCTTTCCAGTCTCTGCCTACAAATGGTTCCCTGCCTACACCTCTCTGAACAATTGTCTAGAGAGTTTCCTGTGCTCAGAGCTGGGCAGAAGCTGCTGTGTTTGCCTGCCCTCGTGTCACCTTCCCTGGGACACCGACAGGTAGAGCCCTGGACACGTCCCAGACACCCGAGCGAGACAAACGACCCGCGGCTTCTCGGTCAGCAGCACAGTGACACGGGTAGGACTCCACTAGAAGGACATTCCTCCTGGGGATTTGAGTAGCTCAGTTCCACCTCCATCAAGAACAGCCTTGATCCTGCCCGTGGCAAATGGCAGAACTCCCACACGTCGCAGAGGGAGCGGTGTTGGAGCACTGGATTTTTTTTTTTCTTCCCCTGGGTTGTGTGGTGCCTTTTTTTGTCAGGATCAGCAAGAGCGTGGGGAATACACAGTCTTGCGTGTCAGCCCAAGAGCAGATGGAATATGGAACATGGGCATGCAGGGAATCTCCTGCTGGGACCCACTGTAAGGTTTTGGACCTTTGAAGCAGAGAGTGATGCCTCCCTCACAGCCCTGTCCACTGCAAATCTTACGTTTCTTCTGCAGCTCCAATCATTTCAAATGGATTTCAAAATGCTCCTCACCTGCCAGGCTTGGACTGCTGGTACTGGCCTGCTGACTAAAATAGAAGCATGAAAAATGGAGTAGATCTGAACAATCATTTGTCACACATCTGGCAGCACAAGGACTGTCTGTCAGAATTTGAGGCCCTGGAGAATGTGCTTTCCACCTTCCCTGGAGATGTGAGCCCCAGCCACTTACACATGAAATGTTGAATGTGAAAAAAAAAAAAAAAAAAAATTTAAAACAAGTGACCTTAATCCAGGGAGACCCGACAACCTTGGATCTATCTCAAGTTTCCCTTCTGAGGTTGCTGTAATAATCTCCAGCTTACGAAGCTGAAGGTTGGGGGAATCAGAGACTTGTGCTCCTTGTGCCTGGCCCCTGCACAGCTGCCCTGGGAGCTTCTCCCTCCTGGGTCATTCTTTAAAAGGACTTAATCAAGGCTGATAAACCTAAAATTAGCTCGGGGGAGTGCGAGCATGTCTGCCCTCTGTCTCAAGGCTGCTCCTTTATTCAGCCAGTGGCGACTGGAAATCAGAATTCTTGCATATTTAGGAGCTGTGTGCACAGAGGTGCAGAAAGGGAGCACAAATCCACACTTCCATTGACTCCACCAGGTTTTGGATCAGGTCCTAGATGGGAACAAGGCTAGTGGGAGACTGTCATTAGCACAGAAGTGCCTTATACTCACAATGAATGCCAGTAAATGACAATTTCCTGTCCTCTGTGGTCCTCTGTGTGTCTTCTCTGCCAGCAAATCCCACGGGGAAGGGAGTGTCTCCTATTCCATGTTTGTTTAGTGCCTCGTACAATGAGGCTCTCCCTCTTCCAGTTGGGGCCACTTGATGCTGCCACAATACAAATAATAATGATTCTAATAATAAAATGCAGGCTTCAATGGGAATTCAGCAGGTCAGGCTGCTCAGAAACATCGGCCTTCCTTGCTGACTTGCTTCCTCCCACTTCCTCGCTTCCTCCTGCTGCAGGAGAGCACTTCTACATCAGCAATTCCCAAAGGTGGTTGTCCTCCCTGTTGTTTGGCTCTGCAGGAAGCACCATTGCTTAAGACACTTGGCCTTCTCTCTGTGTAATTTTTTGTTTCCACTGACGCGCTGCAGAAACTCTCGTTCCACACCCTTCGCTTCCCGGGAACATCTGCCCGCCTGGATGGGCCTCCCGAGCGCTGCCCTGGCACTGCTCTGACACTCTCCAGCCCTGAAGACAAGGAAGAAGAGGGGATAACCCCCAGGGGCACAGGCTGGCACGAGGGGGGCAGAGAACAGAACAGAAACACGGAATTGTTGAGGCTGGAAAAGCCCTCCACGACCATCGAGTCCAACCACGCCCCAGCACCGCTGACCATGTCCCCAAGTGCCACATCCACAGGGATTCTGAATCCCTCCAGGGATGTCTGCACCCCCTCCAGCTCCAGGGGGGGTTTCCCAGCAGAGGACAACAGCCCTGGGCTCAGGACTAGGGAGCAGCTGGAGTAACTCCTTCCCACAGCACTTTGGGGATGTGGTGGGAGCCAGTTGAGCTTTGTGTCCAGGGCTGGTTTCAATTTGGCTTTTCACAGAGCGCTCCGTTGACAAAAATGGCTCTTGGCTAAAGCTCTTCTTTGTTTTGCTTGGAATTTTCCAAGTTTTCGGACAAAAATGCACACGAGGGTTTTGATTTTCTGTCACTTAATCTGCTCCTCTATTGGAAAAACGGAAGCCCAGTGGAAAAACTGACAACTAAAATATATGTGAGAGCCCAATAAAAAGATACAATAATCAAGGAGCAAAATCTGTGAAAAAAATTTGAAAAGGAACAACCATTTTTGCAGAGAAATATATATATATAACATTTTCCAACCAGCTTTAGCAGTGACCTGTAATTAAAGAGGAGTCCAAGCCACAGAGTTCAGAACCAGACTGTCCCAGAATTTATGGGTGTCTGGGTTTGGTTGAGCCCAATGTGAGCCATGGCAAGAGCTGAGATCCAACTCCCACCTCTCCTGAGGCTGGACAGGGATGGGTTGGAGGAACCTCTTCTTCCAGAGCATCCTGCTCAGGCTCAGAGGAGCTGCCTCCCTCCCACCCTGTCTGAGCCCTGGGTGGGGACAGCAGGACAGGCAGAAGTGTCTGTACAGCTCCCAGCGTCGTGCTGGGAATGCTCCCTGTTATGGCACAGTCACTAAATCCCAATTGCAAATCACAACCCTTTGGAAATTAAATCAAGGTACAGAGCTAAAAAAAAAATCGAGAGTGAAAGAAAAGAGGTAAGGAGAAGATACCAGTGCAATCAGTTGCACAAATATTCTTCAGAAATTACAGTAGTTGCTGTCAGGCCACAGTTTGACTCATAGATAACTCAAAAAGATTCTTCACTCACCTCTGACTGGGAGGAGGAAAGGTTATTAGCACTGTGCCCAGGGCCTGGAGAAGGGTCTGAGGTCTCCTTGCTCTTGGTGCAGTGGGAGGACATTTGTGCCACCCTCAAGGAACGTATTTCTCTGGTAGATATTACAGGACAGGGTTTCAGGCCAGCCCCACATCCTGGCTGCTGACCTCCTTGGAAAATCTGGCCCTGCCGGTCGCTGCCAAGCTCCTGAAACGCTGGCCCTGGGCAGTTTTGGAAATATGGCCACACCTGTCCCCGTTTCGCATGGCTATCGACTCCAGAACCCCTTTGGATTGGCCTGGTTTCAGCACAGTCTGCAATTCCTGCTGCCAGGTGTTGTTTGTGGAAACACGCCGTCCTCGCATCACAAACAGCTCCATCCCGTGCTTTGGACCCAAACCAAGGTGCACTCCTACAGGCTAAGAAAAATGCTTGGTGTGAAGACACTGGGGTGGTTGGAGAGGCATCCCAGGGTGTGATGAAAGCAGGTTACCTGTCTTGCTCCGTGTTGAGACTGGTCAGGGCAGGCTGCCAGCAACAGCTGTTTCCTAATTGCACAGACACTTATCTTGTTCTGACACCACATGCAAACATTAATGTTTTTCTGCAAATATGAATTCAGAGGTTGACTCTGTGGGCTTTCCAAAGCCCTGTGTAGTTTTTGGGCCATCAGGACGGACAGATGGAGGGGCAAAGTCTTGGGGACACAGAACAGAGAGACGCAGCAGAGGCTGGTGTTGCCTGTTAAGCTGGTGACACAAAATGGTCTTGTGGCACCATTTTCAAGCATAGTTGGCAAAGGGCAGATGCCAAAGCCAAAACAATATGGGGCAATATCAATGATGTGGAAGTTATCCTTGAAGAAGAAGTTGGCACTGGCTGGGCTACACACGTGCCTGCCTGAGGCTGTGGGAGATCACTGGATCCCAGAACGGTTTGGGTTGGAAGGGAAATTAAAGCCCATCTTGTTCCAACCCCCTGCCATGGGCAGGGACACCTTTCCCTATCCCAGGCTGCTTCAATCCCTGTTCAACCTGGCCTTGGACACTTCCAGGGGCAGCCACAGCTTCTCTGGGCACCCTGTGCCAGGGCCTGCCCACCCTCAGAGGTGTTTGGTCCAGCAGGCAGCACGAGGCTTCACAGCCACCCACAGGGCTCTTCCTGGAGACTCCAGGGCTTCCCCCTGGATTAGCTGTGCTTGGGCAGCCCATCAGAACCTGCTCCTGTGTAGGTCCCTGGTTACTGGCCGTGCCTGTGTTACGGCAGCAGCAGTTCCTACCCCAGTGACCCCTCTACCCACGCCTGCCCGATACCCATCTCCAATTTTCCACCCAAGGAAGCCCTGTGTGTCTGTGTGTCTGGGCGGGGAGCCTTTCTCAAGGTTCCCAGCCCTGCCTGGCTTTCAGCACAAGAGTTTTATTTTTGGTCCTAATCCCTAAAGCCAAAAACCCCGCTCTGGCTCCTCCCTTCGCTCCGACCGCCGGAGCCGGGAGCTGCCGTAAATAGGCTGAGGAGGGAGCAGGTCACATCGGCAGGATGGGCTGGGAGAGGAGCTCCTGCTGCCAGGAGGGGCTGCAGGGTGCGTGTGATACGTCCCTCTCTTGGTGTTCCCATGATTGGTAATTAAGGTTTCCCTGGTGCAGAGGTGAGGTCACCAGGAGAGGGGACCTCGAAATATCTCCGTTTCTCGGTCGAGGCGTGACATTTAACGTTGCCCCTACTAAAAGAGAGGCCCCTGAAGAGAAAACAGCAGCTGGAACAGCCAGTGTTGGTCATCAGCTGTCTGTCTACCTCTCACTCATCCTCAATTCCGTGAGAAATCCCATGGAATTTAACAGGCTTAAACAATAGCTTCCACAAAGATTAAACTGAGGCATTGCTCTAAAAACAAACAAACAAACAAACAAACCAAACTCACAATGTATGGGGGTGATCTTTCTAAAGCTTCCTTTCAGAAATCTGTAGTGGGTTAATCCTTCTGCACTACATTAAACGTATGATTTAAATGATTCATAAACAAAGGTCAGGTCTGCCCTGGAAACTTTCCCTTGCACCACTTCCCTGCTTGGGAATATGGCTTTTCACCACATTTATGGACCAAAGCCCCACACTGTACTCTTGCCAACAGGCCAAGACAGGCTTTTGGTGCCAAATTTTATGATGTTCTTGTACAAAGAAATGTTTCCTTCATCTGTCCAAAAGGCAAAGGATCTGATAAACCCATTCCCTTTCCAGACCCTGATATACGAGGTGTAACCCTGGTGGGCCTGAAACGCTCTTCACTCAAACTATTTCCCCCCTTTCTATTTTCTAGGTCACACTGGGCTCTTTTGCTTTTTCCTTCCTTTCTTCTAAATGAACAAACAAACTCCTCACCCCACACATGCTCTGTTTGCAGATGCACAACTTCCTAATTTTTCTCAACAGTAAAGGAGTGGAACTTGGCAGCTGGAGCAAAATGGGGACGAGCAAGCCCTTGCTGCCCAAAATGATACAGAAAATAATCCAAAAAGGAATGTGCTTCTAGCAAATCAGAAACCAGTATCTGGTTTCTGAACCACAGCAAGGCACTAAAATAAGTAAATGTGCTTAACTGAATCTTGAATGGACCTGATGTTAAACACACACTGAAGGGCTTGGTTGGACTTGATGACCCCTGATAAAAACCGGGCTGTAACAATCAGGTGGTTTTAACCTCCCACAAACACTCCGGGGTGGAAAAATACCTGGGCACTGGCTGCAGAACAGTCTCAGCAAGGCACTGTCCTTCTGATTGCACCTTCCAGGCTGGGCAAGGTGTAAATCCTCAGGTGCAATCCCTCTTGGAAAGCATCGTGCTGTGCTTCGAATCCTTTCACCGGGGCCAGGACCGGGCGTGGGCGCATCCCTGGCAGTGCCACCTCTCACCTGGCTGCCCGACCTGCTGCAGGGGAGGATTACTGGTTTGTCACTCAAACGCTGGGGCTCCACTGAGGAATATTTTCCGTCTGCAAAGGGGGGAAAAAAAAAAAAAAAAAAAAAAGTCTCTGTGAGTGGCAGCCAGGCAGCTCAGACGGAGGGGAGCGATCCAAGGTGCCGGCTTTCCACACACGCACAATTCCCTGCGAGGGCAGGAAATTATCCCGGGCTGTGGAGCTGCCCTTGGCCACGTGTGTGCCAGGAGAGCGAGGATGGCACGGGCAGGGCACGAAAGGGACGTGAAACAACTCCTCTGTTGTATTCACAGCGTGGTTTTTTTCCTCTTTACTCTGATGGAACAGTAACTCTGCCCCTCTCCCTCCTGCATTCCCAGCATCACACACACACACACACACACACAGGCTATGTGGGTTACTGGAACTGCCTGGCCCGAAAGTTTTTCATTAACGTTTTGCCGTGAAAAAAATACACACATCAGCCACGCAGGCATGTGGTTTCAATCCATTAAAACACTGATTCATAACGTGTTTAGCAAACATTTTCTCCTGCATCTGCAAACAATAGCTACTTCCAGACTTTCACTGGCCCGTGGTTGCTGCTGTGAAAGCGTTGGCTTCCCCGAAACCAACGAGGTGAAGTTTCTTTCCAAGTGAAAGAAACTTCAAACCCCTCCCTCCAAATGGGTCTGTTCTCCTGCTTCCCAGCTGGGAGTGTGGCCACCCCTGCCAGTTTGGAGGGGGCTGATGCCTGAAAATGGGTAAGGTTGGGTAAGGTTGTCCTTTAGGGCTGCAGTGGATGAGAGGCTGTGAGGGCTCTGAGAAGGGCCTCGGTCCATGGGAGATCCTTTAAAAATGAAGTAGAAGTGAACAAAAAGGAGCCTGTGGCCACGGTCAGGAACACACCTCAGGCTGTTTGGGGTAACTGAGCACTGCCAGCATCCCTGAGCAGGTCAGCCTTTCAGCCTTGGCATCCCCGAGCTGCTCTGTGCTTTGTCCTTGGCAGCGGAGGTGACTCACCGGAGGTGCCTCAGGAGCGGCTCAAACACCAGCTCCTCTGAACCTCTCAGGGCAGCTGTTCAAATAACCTGCCACCAGCAGAACCCTCCATTCCCCGAAAAACAACAACAGCCTCTTCTTCAGGGCTGGTTTCCTGCAGGAGTGAGGTGGCACAGCTGATGGCACGGGGACCGGGTAACCCCTGAGCCACAGTGGGGAGGACCCAAAGGCGGCGACATTCCTCCAAATTCCATGAAAGCCTGAAGCCCCCCTTCCCTGCACAGCACACACACACACCCCCCACACCAAAGCAGGTTTTACTCACTCCTCTGAGGAGGCAGAATTACTCACAGGTGGTTCTTTTCAAAAATACATATGGGCTGAGGCTGAGAACATATGGTCTGATGGCATATTAATAACAGAGAGCTGAGGTTCCCTGTTACTCACACAGTAAAGAGCAGATTGAGGGAAAGACACCTTTTCCCGAGGAACTCCTGCTGCCCCAGCATGCATGAATCAGCCCTAACCAGGTCACCCTGTTCCCAAAGCCCTGCCTAAGAAAATCAGCCATTTATGGGTATGTAGAGATAAGGGGGGGGTTTTTAATCCCTTGCATAGAAGCTGGGGATAAAACCACAGACTTTCTCCTCCCCTGCTCCGTGATTAAAGCACATTTTTGAGGGGTACACATAACAAAGCCCTTGTAAGGTCTGGAGAAGGAGTTTTGGTCACTGTTTTCCTGTAGTGATCCCCGATGCTGATGCTTGTGAATGATAAGGATGCTGTGGGTGCCAATCTGGTCATTCCTTACTCCGAATTCATTGACCTTCTTCGTCCCCCCTTAGTCACCTCTTCCTCCTCTTTCTACGCAGAAAGGCAAAGATTTATTTTAGGGGAAGGCATGATGACTCTGGAGGCATTTTCCTTGACCTTTTCTGGTTTTAATTGCCCATTACAAAGGAAAGCAGCCGGCAGAGCAGCCCAGCTCCCCCCGCGGCACACACAGCCCCAACCTCTGCCTGCCCAGAGCTCACTCACAGCTCTCAGAGGAGATCCAGGGTTCAAAACTGCTCAGCTGAGCCTCCCCTGCTTTACCCTGGTGACAGAGCAGCCTTGGAGCCTTGATTTATGGCAGGGGGAGAAAAGCAACCCCTCCCTCAGCGTCCTGCACACAACGCTGCCTCACCATCAGCAGGGAGGATTTCCCAACTCGGTGAGGACCTTGCTCTTATCTCCCCAGCCCTGGGAAAAGATCAAACACGCTGCAGCTGGGAGCTTAATCCAAACAAAGCCGTGCTGGATGGAGATGCCTCGGCCAGCTCACGCCTTGCAGCTGGAACTGCACTCACTCAAGGGGGATAAAGCCAAGGGTGGCCTGTGGCTCTCCTGCAGGAGTCCTGTCCTCCCCTCTCGGGACAGGACCCAGCAACACCCACCTCTGGACCCGCAGCTGAGAGATTTTTTTTTCCTGCAAACACACTCAGGATGGCACTTCTGCCAATGAAAGCAGCTCAGTTTTGATGCCACAAGAGCCCTGACGTGCACTTGCCAAATTTATAAGCTGGATTAACTGCTTTGGAACAGGGAAGGAGGATGGGGACTGAAGAGGATGCAGGAAACAATCCAGGCTTTATTTTGTCCCGGGTTAAGGGCAACGACTTCTTTCAGGTTGCAACATGAGGCAGGAAGAAAGTGAAGGAGCTGTGAGCTGGTGTTTGCTGTGGAGAACCCCAGGGACACTCAGATCAACTGAACCAGAAAAGAAAGAGGCCACAGCTCCGGAAACAGCCCCAGAAATGGGGGGAGAAGTGCCCCCCTCACTGCTGAAGTGTTGTACCAATATCACCCACTTCAGCTAAACGTGCCTGCACAGCCAACCTGGGGAAGATTTTAGAGCCTTTTCCAGTACTTACAGGGGCTCCAGGAGAGCTGGAGAGGGACTGGGGACAAGGCACGGAGTGACAGGACACAAGGAATGGCTTCCCACTGCCAGAGGGCAGGGAGAGATGGGATATTGGGAGGGAATTCCTGGCTGGGAGGGTGGGCAGGCCCTGGCACAGGTTGGGCAGAGAAGCTGTGGCTGCCCCAGGATCCCTGGCAGTGCCCAAGGGCAGGTTGGACACTGGACTAGTGGAAGGTGCCCCTGCCCACGGCAGGGGGTGGGATGGGATGATTTTTAAGTTCCCTTCCACCCCAAACTCTCCTGACTGTCCAACAGGACCCTGCCCCAAGCGCAGCTCCTGCACCAGGGAACGGAAAAAGCCCAAAACTCCCCGAACTCCGCGCAGCCACAGCTCAAACTCCCACCCAGCCGCTCCAAATCCAGCGCATCGCTCCAGACACTCCGATCTCCCTCGTTTTAACCCCCAAAATCCCCCCGGGAGCTCCCACGGCCGTTCCCGGGCTCGGCGCTCCCTCTCGTGGCCTCCCGGGCGCAGCACACGAAGCTCGGGCACTCCGAGCGCTCCAGCTCCTCCTTTGGAGGATGTTTCCAACCCTCCCAAAAAAACCCAAAAGGCAGGTGCAGCTGCTGCTGCTGCTGCTTCTCTCCCATCCCTCCCGACTTGTTACTCGGTCTCTTCTCCCGAGTGACAAGTGATAAGATAAGAGGAAATGGCCTCAAGTCGCGCCAGGAGAGGTTTAGGTTGAATATTCGAGAAATTTCTGCCCTGCAAAGGTTGTCCAGCCCTGGCACAGCTGCCCAGGGCAGTGTGGAGTCCCTGTCCCTGGAGGGATTTGAAAGCCATGTGGACTTGGCACCTGGGGACATAGTTTAGCATCTGCTGGGCCATTTTTTTTCCAGCTTGGTGCCCTTCCTGGCCATGGACTGATGTGCTGTGGCTGATGTTTCTGCTGTTTTCATGATCCTGGATGTTTCCCTGCTCTGCCAAGTCTGGCCACAGGCAGCAGATCATGGCATTGGAAAGGCTTTGGAGCACACAGGCCCCCTGAAGATGTCCTGCTGCCTCCAGCACTGGGTCCACAGGAAAAGATCCCACTTAATTGCTGAACAGAGCTGGTATCTACAGCTATCTGCAGCAATCTTTACTTCTCACAGCCCAGCAAATAAAAGAGCCTTAATAACACAGCGTGAGTGGCTGGTGGGTACAACGACCCACTGGCTACGGCTGCCTTAGGATTTTCCAGGCAAATCCCTGGAAAACCATGCAGAGCAACTCGGCCTTGCCCCCCTGTGGGTGCCAAGGGCACGGCTCCCAGAGTGAGGAGATGCCTTTTAGTCCCTGCTCACGTCTGGGTCACCCTGTGGCGTGGAAATCACCTGCAGCAGCCAACAGCAAACAGCCACTGAGAGCTCCCTGCCCTCAGCCAGCCCTCTGGATTTTGGGGCCAGGCTGGTCCCAGCTGGGGTTGTGAGCCAGGGAAGAGCCAGTGGCTGCTCCCCTGAGTGGCAGAGCTCACAGGGGCTGAGCTGGCAAACGTGCTCAGCCAGGGGAAGGTGCCCACACGCTCTGCTGATTGCTCTCCCTTATTGCACCACATCTGCCGTGCTTTTTTGCACCTAATAGATTTCTAAATTGGCTCTTTCTGTCTGAGTGGTCGCCTTAAGTGTTTCCATATCACATCTTTTATGACTAATAAGGAGATTCCATTTACTCAACCTGCCCTGCAATCAGCCTGGCACATGTGCCCTGCTCCCTCCTCCTCCTCCCTGGAGCCCCACACTGTGCCACGCTGTGGGGCTTGGGAATGTGGGATCAGCTCCACCCCAGGGATGGGGTGTCCCTGGGGCCACCTCAGCGTCATCCTGAGGCCCTTTTTCCACATCCCCTGGTCAGAAGGAGTGCAGAGGTTTGTTGTTTCCTTCCAAGACCAGAGGAAGAAGCAGAGGACTGGCTGCTCTTTTTTGTCACTCCCCAGCCCTATAAACATCCCCCCATGAGGGAGGACAACCCGAGGGACCCTCTCAGGGGGGTGATCTGAGCCAAGGGGATGAAAGAGGCTGTTGAGGAATGAACAGCAACAAACCAGGAATGGCAGCACCTTTCAGGGCTGGGACCTACTGACCCTGAGCTACTTAAATAGAAAATAAACAGTCCTGAAAGTGCCACTTGCTGGAATGAGATGAGCTTTAAGGTCCCTTCAACCCAAAGGACTGAGTCCATAATCCTGTACAGCCCCTCCTGCAGTGCTGAGGAGCTGGGGGTGATGTAGAGACCACCAATATCTCCTTGCCTCCCTCCAGATCCACCACAGAGCACAATCCTCCAGCCCTTCCCTTCCCTGTGCTGGGCCAGACAGGACAAGCTGCCTCTCAGGAGATGAATTTCACAGCTGCCCAAGTGCTGACACTGCTGTCATTGCTCCTGGGCACCAGCACCCACAGCTGCCCCAGACATGCCAGGGCTCCCTCGCACCATGGGCAGTGCCATCAACATTCCGCTGCCTCCCTGGGAAATACCTCTCTTGGTGTGCCTCTGCTTTGTGTCTCCCCAGCCCTGGAGCTGATGCATCCATGGACGGGCTTTCTGCCCCACTGTCACTGCCAGCAGAGCCTTGCAGCAACCCCTGCATTCCCAGCACTATCAGCACAATCATGGACTATCCCTGAGTTCATCCCACAAGGATCACTGAGAGCAGCTCTTCGTCCTGCACAGGACAACCCCGACAATCCCACGCCTAGTGGGCCACAATAAGCATAATAACAAGCCATAGCAGGCAAGATTCAAGCACCCTGCCGGGTCCCAAGAGCCCCAACCCCTCCCTCCTGGCACCCTGCAAGGGTGAACAGCAGGGGTGGGTGCCCAGGAAATGTGGGAAGGTGCCCGGAGCGAAACGAGTGGTGTTTCCAAGATAGTTTTGTTTGATCAGTGCTATTAGACTGATAGATGGTTTGGGGAAGCTTTTTATCTCAGCCCTCACATCTGTTCTGCATTTGGAGGCAGCGGCACAAGGCTGGGGGTGAAGAGCAGGTGCTGCAAGTGTCTGGTGAGCATTAGGGAACGTTCACTTGGAGGCTCTGGAGCTGCCAAAAAGTGCACTGATTGGCCAGATGTTGCTTCATTACTGTCAACTCGTCATCCTGGATGTTTTAAGGGAACATTTGTTTGTTAAGGAAACACAGCTGTTGCCGAGAAATTTGTTTTTCTTTCCCTCTTTTTGGCTGCAGGGCAGGGAAAAAGCCCGAGGTACCTGGGCACCTGCAAAGCCCCTTTTTGGGCAGCTCCCTGCAGCTGAGGAAGGGGCACAGGGCCAGGAGGGCCTTGCCTGGTCACCTGCCACCCTCTTACCCCAGGGATCATCCCTGTCTAACCTCTCCTGGACATGTTTTCCTTACCTAGTCTTCAAAATTCCCAGTGTCAGAAGCTTTCCAGCACCGACGCTCGGGTTGTGGGGTCACTGCTGGAGCCTTGTGGTGGAGGTGGATTGTCACGGGCTCCTGGCTGTTCAAACCATCCTCCCAGCCAGGTTCAGGGCAGATCTCCCAGAAATTATCCTCAGAATGTGATTTGTCTCAAGGAACTGCATCCAACAGCAGAGTTACCTGGAAGGGAATCAGAGCACAGTTTGCCCCACAGCTCTGCCATGGAATTCCCACCTGGAGGGCACGGGCAGGTGGGTTGTATCTGGTTGATCTGATTACATACCTTCCAAAAAAACAGGTCTGTAGGCTTCCCTCTGGTGCTCAGGCCGAGTTTCATCCAGAAATATTCATTGGGACTGTCAAATCTGGGCCTTTGAGGGCAGCTTTGGGCAGGAAGCCCCTTGGCTTGTCCCACCACAGCAGTGCTGGGACCACCCTGCATAAAATGGTGCAGATTGAACTGTGCTGGCTCAGGCAGCCTCTGATCCACCCTGAGTTCTCATCCCCCCACCTATCAGCACCATAAATGACTGCCCTGCCCCTCTGCCCATCTCTCTGTGTCTTCCCATGCCTTGCACAGACTCCTTCTCCCTTATTGATATTTTTCCTCCAGCTTTTCCCCTTTGATCGATTCCCAGAGAAACCTGCAAACGAGGAGTCAAACGTCTTTATGACCCCAGCACTTATCAAGGAGTTCACTGCTCTTCATAACCTCCCTCTCAGTGCTGGGAAAGCATTTACCAGCTGTCAGGGAGAGCAGCCTGGTCATCCAGAGGGAGGGAATATTTCCTTCTTTCAGCCCATCCTGCTGGATGTGGGCAGGGAAAGAAGGTGGCTCCATTTTCCACCTTTTTATAACCTATTTCTTTGGGGTTTTTTCCCCCCACAGTCTCCAGCTCAGGTGCTTCTCTGGGGGTCACGTAGCAGTAAGTCCCAAAGAGCAACTTTTATGAGGCTGGATGATGATCTTGAATATCAGCATCAGTGCCTCAAACCCAGCAGAAATCACCATCTGAGAGCAAATGCTGAAAGAAGAGAGAAAACATCAACAGAATCATCGTGCAGTGCTTATTAATCCTGGCAACAGAGGGTCATAAAATCATAGAATCCTGAAATCCATAGGATGGTTTGGGTTGGAAGGGACCTTTAAAGGACATCTAGTCCATCCCCCCTGCCACAAACAGGGACAGCTCCAACCAGGTCCTCTGCACAGACTGGCACTGAGTGCTTTGGGAGGATTCCAGCCCTGCCCAACTTCTCCTTGGCAAGCAAACCACAGGTTCGAAGGCTGAGAGCTGTCCTTTAAATTAATTCATATTAAATCTCCTCAAAACCAGGTCACAACCAACCAAACCTGTTGTGGGAGCAGCTCCTGCCTTTGTGTTGCACCAAGTCACCTTTCAAACAGGAACCTCACCCAGGCTGTGGCCTGGGGAATCCACTCCTGGAGCAGATTCCCTTCTCAAACAACCAGGAGAAACAGCCTTGCAACAAACACCAGCCAGAGAGTTCATAAACCCCTTCAAGCTGCTCCGAATTTACTCAGGTTTGTAAAACTCTGCTGATTTTAGGCCACTGGAACCGCTGATTTTTAGGAGTCCCCAGTGGTTCCCTACTGAAAATAAATGGGACACCATGACCCAACTTTTCAGTCCTAAAACTTGGGGATTACCAGCCTGATGTCCTCTCCTGCTCATGTCCCTTCGAAGGGCTGCTGGAGTGGCAGACAAGGTGCTGCACTACCTTAACTGCAGGATTTCCTTGGGTTATTAATGTTAAATAAAAGTTGAAAGCTCTTTGCAGTTACAGCTGGAGCCAGAGACTTGAAGAAGGAATCTGCTGAAAATGAGTTTTATATACTGACTGGCTGAATGGATAATTAAACAAATAACAAAAGTGAAATGCAATTCTGTTTTACCTCCTGGGAACATTATTGTTAGTTTATTCTTTTTATCAAAAGACTTAAGGAAAAAAAAAGAAACCCAAACCAAACAACAATGCAATTGAACAATATTGCTTTTGTAAACAATTTGAAAATCCAATAACTGTAAAACTTATGACATGTTATTAAAATGTCTTCCCCCCCCTCCAAGTGCAAAAGCAATTCCAATCTGAGATGCTATAATTTAATTATGCACTTTAGTTTCTAAAGATACCATAATTCTTAGCACTGAATACATTCCATTTAATGTCCTTCTGGCACGTTTGAGAAGCTCAGATGTTTCTCAGCACGTTGGTCCGGTCTCCCAAAAACTTGGCTTGCTCTTTCCTGCTGGGTGAGATTCAAGGAGGGCAGGAGGGCACCACATGTCCCCAACATTCCCACACGAGGCCAGGGGGTCACACACGGCCCTGGATTCTCGTGGGAGGGAGGTTTGGGGTTTCTTTCTGAACTATCTGACAGGCAGGATGAGAAGGTTGTGTGGAGACCTCACAGCACCTCACAGAATCTGAAGGGGCTGCAAGGAAGCTGAAGAGGGACTGGTCATCAGGAGCTGGAGTGACAGGACAAGGGGAATGGCTTCCCACTGGAAAAGAGTAGGTTCAGATTAGATATTAGGAAGAGATTCTGCCCTGGGAGGGTGGGCAGGCCCTGGCACAGGTTGCCCAGAGAAGCTGTGGCTGCCCCTGGATCCCTGGGAGTGTCCAAGGCCAGGCTGGAGCAACCTGGGCTGGTGGAAGGTGTCCCTGCCCATGGCAGGGGTCGAAATGAGATGATTTTTAAGGTCCCTTAAAACATCTTACCTGGACCCTGGGCCCTGCCCCAGGCCCTGAGCTGCAGGGCCGTGGATGCTGCTGCAGCACCTGGATCAGTGTGACTCCAAGGGGCAGGAGAGCCCATCCATGCCCACCCAAACACCACAACCCCAGTCCCTGTGGGTGCTGCCACGCCCCTTGGCGTGCCTGTCCCCAGGGTCTGCCACCCCTCATCCCTCTCCCTTCCCACCTGAGCAAACACAGACTGGAGGGGTTTCAACCGAGCAAGAGCAGGATCTACCCCATCAGCAAGAGTGCTTCCAGCACCACAGCTAATCTGGACAAAATTCCAAGGCTGACAAATAAGTCAAGCCAAGTTACGGTGAACCAGAAACGAGAGACCTTTGGATGTTCATTAGGCAGGATTTCCAGGCAGTTAAATAGTTTAATGCATTTCCCTTTGGCTTGGATATCAATCTCTCAGCCTGCCTGAGAACAACATCTCCCACCCGCCCCCGTCCCCATTAAGAGGGGAGATGCCCTGGTGGCACCAGCAGTGACTCCCCCCAGGTAGGGGCTGTGATTCACCGACAGCCGCGGCGTGAGGATAATGGATGGCAAGTGATTGCCAGCATGGGATGATTATCTCGTCGGGTTGTCTGAGAAACAATTAATGGCGGCGCAAAGAATCCCTTTAATTAATCATTTCCTGTAAATAAACGCGTCAGAACGAAATAAATCACCGCGGCCTCGCTGAAAATGGTTTGCTGGCAACGGCTGCCACGTCCTGGAGTGATGGAGGTGGTGGCGTGGAAGGGGCTGAGGAGAGGGTGAAACAGCAAGTGGATGCCAATTGTCCTTCCCCCAAAGTTTGGAAATGTGGGAATGGACTAGTGCTACATTCCTTAGGGAATGAACTCGCTTTAGGGGTTCCAAAATGAGCGGGGTGCTGTGGACTGGGCAGCTGAGCCACGGAGCAGGAGCCTCTCTCCTTGGGTGTGAGCAATCCCTGCCTCTCCCTGGGGGGAAAAATGGTTTAATGGAGAGCCAGTGTGATGATCCTCACTGGTTTTGTCTCCTCAGCAGAGCCCCAGGGCTCCCATGGAGATGGGAGCACAGGTTGCTGGACCTGGTGGGTTATCTCTGCTCTTCTCTGTATCAGCACAGACTCCTCTGTTCCTGTTCAAGCTCCAGGTTGCTCTGAGGACTCGAATTTCCACCATACAGTGGATTTCAGCCCAGACCCACCTGCAGCAGATCCCTGTTAGCTGCTCCCTGTGTTACTCTCAGCCTTCAGCCCACACAGCACGACCTCAGCATCACCTCATTCCTGACCACAACCCCCCCCAGGAGGCACAAAGCCCATCACACACAGGTGCTGCTCCCTTCCAACCCTGGATATCCCTGCTGGAAAGCTGCAGGATGGGCTCCTGCCTCCCAGAAAAAAAGCCTGTGATGAAGCATCTTATGGGGATGAGCCACGAGCTGCCAGATTATGGGGTGTAAATCAGGGCAGAATTTACCCTTCAGAGAAAACAAGGGGCAAGAGAAGAAGCAAAACAGGTAGATGTTAAAAATAATCATCAATAACCCCAACCAGAAAACTACCCAAGACGTGTCACAAACTGAGAGCGCTTTAAGAATGCCGAAAGTTTCTAAAATTAATTTTCTTCATTTTGCTTTATTAAAATTGCTTTCATTTATCTCCTGTGTTAAATATTTTATTTTTCCATATTAATGGCTGCAATTTCTACTGCAGCTTGTTTCTGTCATTAACACTGTACAAACTTAATATCATTAGTAGTTTTTTCCCTTAATTATGTGAGTGGAGAAGAAAAACATCAAAGTTTCCGTGAAATTGGAATAGTATATCTAAATTGCCTCATGTTTATTTTAACATTAACAGTAAATGAAGCTAATGGGCTTTTATATTATTAAAAGCAGCCATTTGTGTCCTGCCTGCTGCAATATATAGCAAAGCTTTAAAAGATGTTAAATAATTAGTTATTTAATAGGGATGTGCAAAATAGATCAAATGAAAAGGCAAACTTCCCGGTAGCAGAAGCTTCGGATCAAACCCTTTGTGATGGCTCAAAATTGGTGTTTCTTTTTTTTTTTCCTGCACACATCTTATGCCCCACTGTTATTCTGATTGCTTTCATCTCCAGCAGGCCCAGAGGGTCCCTGGCTCCAGCCTGGGGACAGCAGAGCTGTGTGCCCAGAGGAGATGGGGATGATGGCATCTGCAGGGATGCGGGTGGAAACAGCTCCTGCCCCACAAAAAGCCTCTCATAAAGAGCAGTGACCTTCCCTTGTTCCTGGAAAAGGCTCCAGGAGGTGAAGGGGGTGATGCCAGCAGTGCAAATCCTGCTGGTTTTCCCTGTTTGAGGGCGGGGGCCTCAAGGGCGCCGTCGCTCTTGGTTGGCTCACGGTGTCTCCCTGCAAGGCAACGCTTCCCAAGTGTGCGCCAGGAGTTGTTTACCCCAAAATTCAGGCCAACAAATGACTCCTCCCTTCCTGGGAAAACCCCCTGCGTGGTGACAGCAACAAAACCTCAGTGGTGACATCACGGACGTGACGATGAGGAGCCACAACACTCTCCCATCTCTCCTCCTTTGGATGAAGCCCATGGGTCTCAGCACAAGCACAAACTCCAGAGCAGGCCACTAAAACCTGGGGGCAAATTGCAACACTCTGGGACAACATTTGACAACTTTGGGCAACCTTGCAAAAGCCTGCCTGTCCAATGGGGAGGAGCTGCAGGATTAGCACCACTTCCCTGTGTTCCCATAAAGCAACCTCAAGTCTTTTTATCACCCATGCTCATAGAGGATGACAATTAAACACCTCCTGGTATCACCTCTCACCCTCTCACACTTTAAAACCATCATTAACAGCCTGTATCTCCCTTTCTCTTTTTTTTTTTCCTGTGCTGGGAAGACACAGGGACTTAAATCACCTACAGAAAGAGAGGGGTGTGAATGAGAGCACGTGTCTCTTCCAACCTGTTAGTGCTATTAAAAATGTGCCTGGAATTAATAACAGTAACAAACTGCTGCAGCTTAAATAAAATCAATAACAAATGGCAGATTAGCAGAAGGCCTTGGGAAAAGGCTGGGAGAAGGGAGGGAGGACACGGGGAGGAGCACACACCTGGGAATGACAAAGTGCACATGGATGGACTTGCAAAAGGAGCTCCCAGAAGGCAAACACAGCTTGGACAAATGGGGATAGAGAGGAGGGTGATGGGAACATCAGTGGGGATAGAGAGCAGGGGGTATGTCCAGTTGTTTTGCTTTAGGGGAAGTAGGAGGTGGAGCAGGAGGGAAGAGGAATTGTGCAGGGAGAGGTGAGGTTTATCTAAAACTTCCAGGTTGTAGATCCTGGGATGACTCCACACTTGGAGCTTGCAGGCCAGAGAGTTCTCTGATCCAAAGCACCTGCCTTATCCTCTGCTTGGGCTGCAGCAGGGGCAGAATTCCCCCAGTCTCCCTCGTGTGAGCCAAGGTCACTCTGCCCAGGTCCAAACTTCAACCTGAGGGACCTCCAGCAGTGAAGGGGACACCAGGAGCCAAAGCACAAACCATCTCCCTTGGTGTGAAGCAACATCAGGGCATCCTGGTCTAGGGGAGGGTGTCCCTGCCTGTGGAAGGAGCTGTGAGTGAGATGAGCTTTAAGGCCCCTTCCAACCCAAACCATTCCATGATTCCGTGATCCCCTCCTGTCCCTGGCTGCAGTTCTGGGGAGATTCTGCACCTCCAGCAGCACCCATGCTCTGCTCCCTCCCCACTCTACCATTCACCATTCTCTCTTCCTTCCCCCAAGGCACCAGCATCCAACAAGCAGGTTTGTCCCCCCTCCATCCCACACCTCCAGGCAGGAGGGACGGGAGGAAGGTGGCCCCGTCCCTGCCGAGGGAGAATAATTACAGGGAAGTGGCAGCTTTCCTTCTGCTTAACTTGCTTTGGAAGGAACAGTTGGGGGTACTACAGAAACTAATGTAAGGTAATGTAATCATTTACAGAAGATTTGTGGTAAATGAATGTTTGGCCTCTGGCCAAGCACTCAGCCAGGGCTCATTACGCCGGAGGAGATGGCAGGGAGAGCTTTCCAGGGCCACTGTTTGTCTTTCATTTCATCTCATGTCTGACCCCCCTGACCCCAGCAAAGCCGCCCAAGACTTTGCTTTTCCCCTGGCTGCCTTTCAGCAGCGGGAAATGGGATTTCTCAGTGACAGGGCTGGAAAGGCTCGCGGTGCCGGACCCTTCCCGCAGTAACGAGCCACAGCTCCCTCAAACTCTGCTTCTTTAGTGAGGAACAGATTGGTGGGTTGGTTGGTGGGTTTTTTTTTTTTATTATTATTATTTTTTTTCCACATGAAAACAGCAGCGAGGGCCCTGGGATAGGGTAACTTAGCAACTCCACCGCAGGGATTAGGAAAATTGACTCCAGACCAAACTAAAACAGCAGAGTTTCCTGTTTTGAGCCACTCTGGACTATATTAAAATTATTTATGAAAAGGGTAAGAAGGGGGGGAAGGATGGGGAGCTGGGGCTGCTGCTGGGAGAGATGATCCTGGGGGGAATTGGGGGGAATTTTTTATCCTACTACTGAGCTTGAAGCAGACACAGGCGGCGTGTCAGGGACGGGGATGCTGAGCAGGGAGCAGCATCAGGCCCGTGGGTCACCTGCCCATGCAAAGGCCAGGCCAGCAGCTCTGTCCCTCCAATCCAGTTAGCAAAGCACCCCAAAACACCCCAGCACTGTTGGATGGGGCAGATCCACCACTGTGGTGAAGTGGAGAAGATGGGATGGATCTGGGGTAAAAAGGATGAAAGTCACATTTGGTCCATGAGCAAACACTGTCCCTTCACTGCACTTGATGATCCCACCACACCAGGGGCTGGCTCTGTGTGGGGGCATTGAACCAGGGACTGAAGGAACATGGGCATGAAGGTTTTGAGGGAGATCTTGCTCCTACACTTTCTTTGGCTGTTTCCATTCCAAAGCCCTGGAGAGCTCGAGCTTGAGCTCACCCTGCTGAGACTGTACCTGGGGACCCCACCAGTTCCCAGGGCCTTAGAAAGCTTTTGCTGAAAGGCATATTAAAAACCATCTCTGATAATCTGAAGGAAGCTGTTTGCTGCCTGTGAATCCCACTGGCTTTTATTTCCCTCCCCCCCTCTCCAGGAAGTTTGAAACCAGAAACGTTTTTCTTGCCTAATTTCATTTACCAAAAAGCCTCAGACAAAAGCAGCTCTTTTTGAAATCTGGAACAACAATAAAAAAAAAGGCAAGTGCCAAAAAAATGAAGCTGCCTCATCCTGACCACAAGGAAGGAAGGGAAAAACTACTTCCAGCAGGGAAAGATGGGGAGAAAAGGGGCTGTGCCTCTCCACCCACATCTCCCCAGGGGTGGGCATGAGCAACCTGGTCTAGTGGAAGATATCCCTGCCCGTGGCAGGGGGAGTGGAACAAGGTGAGATTTAAGGTCCCTTCCAACCCAACCCATGCCAGGATTCTGTGATTTATTATCCAAAGGGAGACAGGCCTTAGATGTGCAAGGAGAAAATTCAAAAGGCAGAGAAGAAGTACCTTGTCAGAGCCCAGTTCTCCTGCCATTTATCTTCTAGTCCTTAAGACATATTAAAATAGATTTAAAAGGGCACTTTGAGTTTTTTCCTCTTTTAAGAACACATTAGTGGCTTTTGTTTTAATTAAAATAGGTATTGAAATCCTCCATGAAGCTTCAGTGGAATTGTTACAGACTGCAGTTTTCTTACGTGCAGTGAAGCCAAAATGTACTGTAGCTGTTATCTTGCAACAAGGCAGAAGTCTTATTAATTTAGTTCAATCAAATCAAAGCTGCTTTAATTTACAAAGCAATAAAATCTGCAAGCATCACTTTAGATCAAAGAACTAAAAACAGCCTAAACACAAGCGGAATGTTTATTTTGTACAATGGTCCATAACTGCATTTATGTGATTTAAAAGCTTTTTGAAGCATGTGATAATATTACATGCATATAGAATTGTGTCCTTGTTGTGGATCATTACTCCCCACAGAGACCAAAAAGCATTTGCTGTTCAACTCCTACCTAAAATATTTCTTTTTACATTATTTTTTCCTCCCTCTTGCCTTAAATGGGATCTCTATGGTAATTTTTTTTTTTTTTTGTGGGGTTGCGGTGCAAAATGGTTTACGAAAAGGAGTGGGAATTCTGGGTGCCATAAAGGAAACTCAGCCAGTTTTTCAACTTTGGATGAAAGGAATATTTTGAGTTTTCCGGAGCTGAAAGAGATGCTTCACTGCAGGGACCCAACCTGTGGGGACCCAACCACACCGTGGCTGTTTGGAGGCTGCCAGGGGGAACCCAGCACCCAGAAAAAAAGCTCATTATGCTGCTCTGGGGCTGATTTTTTTATCCTCCTACAGAGATCAGCCCTATCTGGATGAGGTTTCTGCAGCTGGCAGGGACACGGTGATGGGGGGAGCAAAGAGCAGGGTGGGCCCATCCTGCTGGGATGAACTGGGATGAGATGCTCCAACCTCCTGGTGTTTGCAGGGCCTTTGATCTGGGGAGCAGCCCCACTGAGGGCACCAAAAAAAAAAGGCTAGAAAGAGCCCTGTGTGTTTTTAGGTTTCAACCCGTGTCTGTAAATAATTTGGTGCAACAATGCCCCCTCTACTGTACTTGGGGAAGGAATGAGAAGTATTTGCTCTTTAACAAAGGAATTTAATGGCTTGGAAAATGACTGTTGTTGGGAACATGAGGCTTTCCACTGTACTTGAGAAATCTGCACGAGCGTTGAAAAACTGGATGCTGTTTCTCACCTAACTATTAAATCCTTCCAGATGTGGGGAGAGGGAAATATCTGGAGCACTGAATAAGCCACCCCAGTGGATGGGCAGCTCTTTGCCAGCATTGTTTGGGACAGGAACGTGCCTGCACATTTCTGGAGAGTTGGGAATATTTCTGCCAGGGCTTTTTTGGATGATGCTTTACACCGACACCACTGAAACCCAGAAGGAATTTTGCTCCTCTTTCTTCTCCTTGATGCTTTGCTCAGACCAGGAGATGGTGGCAAGGACACAGTCACGAAAAAGAGCTGAGATCCAGAACCAGGCGTTTATATATAAAAAATGAACGCTGAGAAAATCAACTGCAGTCAAATGATGGAAAACCAATGAAACTGCCACGGCTTTCTAAGAAAAAACCCAGCGCAGCCAGAGTCCTCTGTGCCGTGGCTGGGTTTGAGCAGTAACTCAGACTGCCAGAATTCTAATAAAGGAGAATATCCAACTCAAAGTGCTTCTTAGCAGCAAAGTTTGATGGGTTTGTGGATTTCTACCAACTACCCCATCCAGTCCCAGCGCTGGCCACGCCAATCCACGGGTTTTGTAGCTGGAGCCGCCCTCTCCACTCACACAGTAGAAAAAGGCAATTAAGCTGAGTGCATTTTTTAAATTTTAGAGTCACTGTAAATAATACAGAGCATGAGTTATGGAACGAGGGCGACAGTAATTGCTGCCTTCTTCACTTTTTATTACCAACAGCACCCTGGGAGCTGGTTTATTGGCCCATTTGAGTGTGTAAGAGCCCTGCTGGGGTATGTCCTGCCCTCCCTCAATCTGCCTGCGGGGCCGGGCTCCGTTTACCTGGCTGTCATCGCCCCTGGCCCGCGGCACCAGCGTGATTTAAACACTCCTCAGGCCACAACCTCCAACTGGATCTGCCATAGTGACACCTCCTGGAGAGCTCTGGGTGTTTTCACCCCCGTCTCTCCCACGGATTGACCTCGGGCGTCGCTTCTGCCCAACGCCCGGCCCTGACTGCCATCGGTGCGTCCGACGGGATTGCAGCCAGCAGGAGCCAGCTCCCATTCAAGGCTCTGCTACCAATCACCCGTGCTGGGAAAACCACAGTCCATTCAGATCCAAACCCTTCATTCACTCCCCGTGATTTGGCTCGGGAGTGAATGAACCATCAGCACAATCCTGGTGTAAGCGGAGGAGCGTCCCACCGCCCTGCCTACAGCTCCATATCCATCTGCTCCATCTATTTTCCTATTTCCCTTTCCCATGTGCCAACGCTTGCTGCTCCAGAAAGAGCCCTTTTTACCCCGTTTCAGATGTAAATCACAGAAAATGACACGCTGCAAGGAAGCACCCAGTTGTTTATAACACTCAACCTCGTGCTGGTCCGCTACCTATTAATAAAAGCCGGAGAATTTCCTCCCTCCCCCTCCTTGTCCTTGAATCCATTACTTTTCTTGCTGCTACCGAAGAGATGGCTTTATAAAGAAGAGGGAACTTCAATGGCAGCAGATGGCAGATAAGTAGGAATGGTAAATAGTTTTAATTACTGCATAATGTAAGTGAGACAATAAAGGGGAGAGAGTGGGAACAAGCTGCTGCCATGGCAGCCCTGGAACTGTTGCGGGCCCCAATTTGTCTGGGAGGCAGCATGTGCTGCTCCGAGTCTTAGGAGGGCTTTAAAAAAAAAAAAAAAAAAAAAAGAAGGAGAGAACACCGAAAAATATTAATTGCACGGCTCATCTGCCCATCCATCTTCGCAACCGAGCAACGCGCTCCCTTTAATTCCAGGGGAATCGTTTCCGAATGGGAATCATGCAAATGAGTATTTTAGCTATTCATTTGTTTTACTGCAAGAGCTTTGTGAGCAAATGGCCTACAGCTTGCAATGAATTAAAAGACACGGGCACTGGAGACCGATTTTTAATACAAAGTCTTGACACGGAGACGACCCCGACCGGCGGCACAGAAAATGTTGGCATAGCAACTTTGGGCATTTTCATGCAAATTGGCTCCTGTATAGATGATACCAAAGCAATGTTTGCCTTCAACTAATCATCATAAAATTAGTTTCACTATATTTAAATGCTCCTACTTAATGCATTATATCCATATGCATGAAATTGCCTCGGCTAATGCAGTACATAAAATGCCAAAGATACAATGAATAGCCAAATTGCAAACAGTTATGTTATCTCCCATAAAACCTCCTTTTTTTTTTCCCCCTTATTGAATGTGTGGGCCCCAGAGGCATCTATCACAAATTGCTATTAATGCACACACACACACAATGCCTGCACCCACACACCAAACACCTACATTTAAGTAACATTAAGGTTGTTATGCAACCTCAGACAAGCCCAAAATCTAAATTCAGGCTGGACTTTTTTTTGCTTATTCTTCTCTCCATCGGATGTGTTCGTGCCCTCGTGGTCCTGCTGCCTATCAGCTTCACAGGGGAGGTGAACCTGAAGTTATATTATTATATAAACAGTTTTCTAAGCTTCAAACAAATGACATTTCGCATGAAACTACCCCTGTGCACGTCCCTGGGTGGCATCCCACTGGTTCTTGTGATACCCAGGTCTGCTGAGAGGAGGCAGAGGAATTGCTGTTGCTTTGAATTGCCTTCAATTTGATGATTTTTTTTTTTCCAAATCCTGCCATTAAACTACATTTAGAGTTGTTTTTGTTTTTGTTTTTTTTTAAATAAATTTATTCTTTATTATGCCTGGACAACAGTGGTCTGAAGGACAGGTTTGTCCTGCACAGGCCCTTTTTTAACACTTGCTTTTCAATTCGGGACAGGAGCTGCAAACAGAGGAATTCACATTTGCTTCCCAAGGGGCTCTTAGATGTCTTCAAACAAGATGTTCATCTCTTTTGGAGGGCTCAGTACACCAGACAAGGTTTTCAGTGTCAGACAGGGCAGACTGAGAACATATTTTGTCTGTCTAAAACACCAGGGACGATAAATCATTAAGAAAACTTCACATCGTGTTAAATGCTGTTGGGGGAGCACTCAGCCATTCATCTCCTCCTCCAGCAGAGAATCCAAAGGGAAACATGTGGGGAGAGCCCTGTCCCACCTAGGAGATGCTCTGGGTGGTGCCTGGACCTCTGAATTCAGAGGGTGCAAATGTTACCTCTGCTCCCCGAGTGACGCTCCCCAAAAGTGATGTGGAGAGCAGAGTTGAGAAGGATCAAACCCAGTACCTGCACACAACGTTGTGCATCCTCCTTGTCACAAAACGTCTGATGGATGGGGTGTTTTAATTTGTCTGCGTATTTTGCCACTGGATTAAGGCCCAAATGCACCTCTAGAAAATATCAGTTTTAATTGAATTGGTTCTAATTCTGGGTGGTCCCAGGCAACCAGCAAAAGTAACTCCAAATAGCTGTTTGGTAAAAATTTTAAGAAGTCTCATTGAACAACTCAGCTGATTGGAATATCCAATTTATGGACTCAAAGAATCACAAAATAGTTTGGGTGGGAAGGGACTTTAAAGCCCATCCAGTGCCACCCCCTGCCATGGGAAGGGACACCTTCCACCAGCCCAGGGTGCTCCAGCCTGGCCTTGGACACTCCCAGGGATCCAGGGGCAGCCACAGCTTCTCTGGGCAACCTGTGCCAGGGCCTGCCCACCCTCCCAGCCAGCAATTCCTTCCCAATCTCCCATCTCTCCCTGCCCTCTGGCACTGGGAAGCCCTTCCCTGTGTCCTGTCACTCCATGCCCTGGTCAAAGTCCTTGTCCAGCCCTCCTGTAACCCCTTTAGGAATTTGAAGGCCACTACAAAACCTGGAATTCCCTCTCTGTGCATCTCCTCAGTGGTTTGGTACCACTTGCACAGAGATAAACCACCTCACCTCATCACTCAAGGACTAATTGCGAGATGATTTAATTAAAGTATACCTCTCCTTCCCCCAAGTTAGTTGTATTTCATATTGCTCTAGTAGGAGTAATTTGCAGAAATTAAGCATTGCATGTCGCTGGAATGGTACAGGTGCAATGGAAGAATAAAAAGCCCTTCATGCAGCAGCAGGCAGTGCCACCAGAGCTCAGTGAAATATCTGTAATGACTCATTAATCCAGCAAATGCTGCACTTTGCAGCAAACATTCAAATTAGCCACAAAGAGGCTGTTTTCAAAAACTTGTAGGTTATTCATAATTGCTCGATGAACTCCTCATGCAAATGTGTTTGAGCCCACTGGGCAAACTGTGCACTTTGAGTATTTCCTGACCTGAGGAAGGCACAAGGAGACCCTGGAGTTTGTGACATTGTGGGATCCTTAAGGCCAAAAGCAGGATGAGGAGAGGCGGTCAACACAGATAACAGGAGTACTGAGAGCTCTTTTGGTGAGCAGGAAGAGGCACAGACCCAGGATAAATCCTCACGTTTTGGCCCAGCAGCTGGGGAAGAGGTTGGGAAGAAGCGGCTTTGTGGGTACAAACCCACCGTGGCTTCTGTCCCACAGGGGACACACAGAGCTGATTTACACCCTCCCCGCCATCTGGGCATGACTTGCCTGCATTTGCCACACATCAAACACCCCAACCAACCCAAGACACCCCTGACAAAGGGCTTTGCACATCCAAGGGAAAGGGGAAATGATTTCTTGTGGGGGCCAGAGAACATCCCACTTCTGCACCGTCCCCTGCCGACAGCCCTGTCACGGGGGAAATAATCCCAGCATTTACAGCCTTGCTTTCTAGCGGGGGCCAACAATTTTTCAAGCTGTTAATTCGCTTCATCTCCCGACTCACACAAGTGCGTGCCTCCCAGATATTGGCAATCATAATTTTTATTACTACTTATTGTAAGAGTGAAGTCATATCTGTCTCCATCTCCCCCTGGAGAGCCAGGCAGCAGCAAATGAGCGCGGTGAGCAAAGCACGAGAGGCAGATGTCGATGGGGTAATGCTCCCGCTGCTCCTCTTGCAGATGGAAGCGCTGCCACCTGCAAGCCCCCTGAGGCCGCTGTGGCACCAACACCGGGCACAGTGAAGGCAAACAGGGGTGTGGGTATGATTCCAGCCTCGGCCCACGGGGCAGGGAAAGCCTCCTGGGAACTTTGGGGCAGCGGGAGGATTCCCCAGCCGCAGTTTCCAGAGAGCTCTGCCCGTCACTGGAGCCTCCTCTCTTTGCTCCTGAGCTGACACGACACCGATTCTTTTCTCTTTTGCTCACGTGTGGTGACGTGTCCTTTTTTTAAAGGCCATGAAAATTAGAGCCAAATTGAGCTGCAAGGGGGAAAAAAGAGCGTTTCTTTGCCTTGACATAATGCACGTTTTTGTCTGTGGGCGTGCACCGAGGGAGAGCTCGGCAGGCACCCCAAAAATGAAATTAAACCTTGACTCAGGCTCAGGGCAGGCTCTGTAATTCCACAGACACCTCCCACCCAGAGCAGGGTGCCCAGTGTGCCCCCAGCTCCCTGTTTGCCCGGGCAAATTCCCTGCTCCAGGCAGGCATTCCGAGTGTGGAGACAACCCACCCGTGTTCCCAAGCGCTCCGTGCACGAGTCCTTCCACAGCTCCCATCTTGGAGGGGTTGGGAATGTGCTGTTCTCCAGACCCTGCTGACTGTGGGGCTGGGGTGCCTCTGACAGCAGCCAGCTCTGGGAGCAGGTCATTCCCATAAGGAACGTGACACTGCCATTTAAAGTATGCAAGGAATGAGATGAGCCTTTTTTTAGGAAAATTTGACACAAAAGAGGGGCACTCCAATATATTGTCTCCTACTTTTCCCTGGCTGGGGGAAGCAAGTCTGTCCTGAGAGAGGTGCTGCTGAACCCAGAGCTGGAGCCCTCAAGGCAATGGGAGGGTGAACAACCCTGAGAAGGGGAGGGCTGCTCACTGAAGATGGAGACCCTGAGCACTTCCAACCCATCATCCCATCCCCAGCTGCTGTTGGATGCTTCCAGAGAGATTGGTTGCTTTCCTCCCCGAAAAGCCTCTTTCTTCACAGGCAAAGAGATAAAACTGAGCCAAGTGGCTCCCTCCCATCCCTGTGTGCTCCAGCCCAGGTGAGGGGGACCAGGCAGCTCCCAGAGAGGCACCTCTGTCACTCACTTAAAGCATAATTTGATATCTAGTAGCTCATTAATCTATTTTTTTTTCCTTTTTAATTTTATTTCCCCCCCCTCCCCCAGATGGGGAGCACTTATGCTTCTCTTCAGCTAAATAACTCAGGTCATAAAAGGTAATACCATGGGTAGCAGAATGTAAACAAACACATTCTACCTCAATAAACATGCTAATTTCCAGCTATAATATTCACAAGTAAAATATCCATCACACAACCCCTATTTGGCGAAGGCAGCAGCCCTCATCAGTCAATGAAGTAGGCTCCTGCCAGTTCACTGCAGGAGGCAAATAGTACAACTTAACTCACTTGATGATGCCCTTGGGGGGAAAACATGAGCCTCATAAACGAGTCTGGAAATGTGATAAAAGGATAATCTTGCATAAATGAGGCTGTATCGTCATTACCTGCCCGAACAGAGCAGTGGCCGAGGCTGTTTGAGTGATGTGGCCACGGTCAGGATAAATTAAAGCCAGGGAGGGAGCACTGCAGAGGTTGGGGTGAAGCCTGGGAGGAGGTGGAGTTGGGATTCTCTGATCTCCCCCCACCACAGCACAGCCCTCTGAGCCCTGGAGAGCCTGTGCTGAGGGGCAGGGGTGTCCTGGGGCTGAGCCCCTTCAGGTGGGCTGGCTGAGCTTCCTGGGGGAACCAGAGCAGCCTCCTCCTCCTCCTGGCTCTTGGACATCTCTGGGTGTGGCTTTAATGTCCTGTTCCAACCAGCAGATAAACAAATCACCTCCTAAAATGGCACTAGTGAGCGGAAACAACCCAAAAGCATCTTGCTGAGGTGGTGAAACCCCTTACACCGAGAGATGATGCCAAATGGCCAAAAATATGTGACATGGGGGGGGGGGGGGGGGGGCATGACCTCATCTCCCCCTGCAATTGCAAAGGCACCTCCTGCAGCTCCCCGGGCTCTGCTGATCATCTCTGATTGTCTGGATTGTCCTGAGGTCCATCTGGGGTTGATGGGGATCTGGGGTGTCCTTAAAAGGTCCCTTCCACCCCCAAACCATTCCAGGATTCCCTGGATTGAAAGCCTGCAACACAGGTGAGTGCTGGAACAGCACCACACGGGAAGCTGCTGGAGGACAATGGTCCCATGGACAGTCTTCCCCAACAAAGCATCTTTCCCACCACCTGGGCCCCTTCCAAAATCCCACGAGGATTTTGGCTGTCCGAGCATCCCTCTGTGTGCTTGGGGATGGGCAGCAGGTGATAGCACAACTTCCAAACCACCACCTGATCAGGTCTGATTTTCAGCCAGCTGCTTTGGTCAGACCCCCAAAAAGAGTAGCTGAACGGGATTATTTCCCCCCAGGATGCAACATCTTTCATTTCAGCTTTTCAGGGGAGAGCACTGATGTTAGGGAACATCCAGTCCTTCCAAGTTTACAAACAGGCTGCTCGGATCGCTCCCTGCTGGAGCACTTGGTGGATGATGTTGATTTTGGGAAGGGTTTTAGTCCTACTGATCAAAGCCTCAAGCAAAGGGAAAAAGAGAGGCAAGGAGAGCTCAGCTCTCCTGCTCCCCTCCCTTCACCTGGCCCAGAGGACCCCCCTGCCTCAGTCTCCCCAAATACCACACCACTGAACTCACACAGGACCTCTTGGAGTTTAAAACACTTTGATCCATCCAAAGCCACAGAATTTTGAAGGATCAAGCCCAAAGCCTCCAGAAGGATAAAATCAATTATGCTCTACTTTACCTCCCGGGTTAATCTCTTGGATATCACAACTCACTCACACGGTGATGGTTTGTAGAGACACCACCACCCCCCCCACAAAGCTGCCAAAAACCTTTCACAAACACAAGGCAGAGGTTCAGCTTGTTTGGATCAGCCTCTGCAGTTCCCAAATGAAATATTTCACAACTGTTTCCCATATCAAAAGCCACGTGGCTGATTTAAGGAGCATTTGAAACGCTTGTTGAAAAGGCACAATTAAATACAAGATTCTTAATTATTTGGACTGTATATTCGTCTTATGGTTCCATCTGCTGCTACTGCTATGGGGTGTCAGTGAAAATCCCTGCTCACATCAGACCTGGCGTGTCCCACCAGCCTGGGAAGCGGGAGCAGCTGTCGCTGCTGGGACAGGGAAGAGGGATTTGCTCACTGGTTTGCTGGGGAAAGAGTCACTTCCAAGCGTGTGACATTCCCAAATCCCGCCCTGCATCCACTCAGAGACAGAGCAAGAGCCTCTTGCTGTGCCCTCTGTTGCTGCTGCTGCTCCAGCACAGCCTTGGTGACTGAGCTGCACCCAGGATGCACTTCCCCTGTTTTGGTGGATCCCCAGCCCGGGCCAAGGATGAACGTGGGGGTGTGTGCACATGCATTTATTCCCTGAGGCCACAGAGTTCTAAATGCAGCAGACAGGCCTGGAAAACCCCGACGCTGCATGGCAGGGCTGTGTTTTATTCCTCGTGTGCCAGGAGACAAAATGTTCTCTGTGTATGTCATCAAACCTATTCCATTTCCAACCTCAGCATCTCAACCCCCTTTGCCTGGTGGGATCTTCTTGTTACAAGAGCAAACACAGTGCAAAATAGTGTTTCATATTCTCTCTCTTTTTTTTTTTTTTTAGCTGCCATTCTTTTTCTGCATCCCCCTTTTAATTGCAGAGTGCATCAAAGGCTACATCACCTTAGAAACTCCTTGTAAACGAGATGCAGGATATAAATTACCCTCTATTTACTTAAGATTCAGACCTTCCTATTGAAGAAACCCATATTTGCATCTGAGAAAACCCACGACTCCTCATGTGGGTTTCAACCCAAGCTGAAGGACCTGAGACAACTTGCAGAAGCCAAAAAACTTGGTACTGAACCCTGGTGTTGAGAAATGCTGTGGATTAGCACAAAACCCAAGCCCCAAGGAGGCAGACGGAGTAGATACTTAGGAGTTAAATCTATTTTTGTTAAGTGGCTATTTGTGCTCGTGGAAAAGAAAGAAAGAAAGAAAGAAAAAAAAAAAGAAATCAATAAAATAGAGGAGCAGAAATCTTAGTTGCAAGTCTTGGCTGAGAAACGAGGCGGCCGTGCCAAAAAGTGACACGTTTGAGCTGGTGTGTAATTTTGACCTACATGTTTAAAATACTTTCCTCCATTTGGTAAACTGAGGGTTTGAACTGGGGGGAGGGAGGGAGGGAAGGAAAGCACATTGAAAACATACATTGAAAACACACACCGAAAACACACATTTCTAATCACGGCGACTTCGGGGCCATAAAATGCGCTGGCTGAGAGCGCCGTGTTAAACGAGAGGGGGTGGAAAACATGACTCACGAGGGCTGTGGATGTTGGAAGGGCCGAAATGAAATGCTAACACGGGTCTCCTGAGGAGCTGCAAGGCTTTGAAAGGCAAAACCAGCAGCTGGGGAAGGGTGTGTGGGGTTTTTGGGGTTGACCCGCTGACCCGCAGAAGAGCTTTGGGTGCTACTGTGGGTGCTCCGGTGACCCTGCAGGGGTGGATCCCTCTGTGCACAGAGGTCACAGCCGTGGGGTGGGGATCCCAGGGAGCAAAGCAACACAGACCCAAGTGGAGATGTTTGGTGAGTGACCCAGGTGGAAAGAAAGCATGCAAACCCACTCCTGGGTGCTGATGAGCTGCACGGAGACAACGCTCCCTCGGATCTCGCTCTTACGGGGGAAAATGAGGCTCTTCTAATTCCTTGGGATCCCCACATCAGTGCCAGTTTGGGTGTTAACTCAAAGGCAGGGGGGATGCTCCCATCACAACCCAACCAGGCCCAGGGTGCTGACACAGGGTGCCAGGACGTGGTGCCACCGTGGCCACTGCCCAGACCCTCCTGGCATGTCCCTCCCGGCAGGGACAGAGCCAGGCCGTGCACCAAACCCAGAGCAATTTCAGGTCAAGCACCGAGAACGTTTTCAATACTGAGTATTTACAACACAGAGTCCTGCTGAAATGGGATTGAACACGTTGTGCTCTCATCCTTTCATAAATCTGCAGCAGCTTCTACCAGCCTTGTAATTCCTCACATCATGAGCCAAACCAAAAGGGAACTGCCCCTTCTTTGTTCTGGGCATTCCCCAGGGCTAATTCCCACTGATTTAATCAGGGTGTATGTACTATTTCTCAACGCATCCTTCCTTCCTTCCTGTAACTTTTGGCTGAGAGATATTAATATATATATATTTTTTAAATTATCCCATCTCCAAAAATCTGCCATTTATGATGCCCTTTGAATGCTGCTATTTCATCTAACGGGGTTCCACCAGAATTTTTGGAGGTCCATGCTGTTCATCATGACAGGGTGGAGATTGCTCCACATGGACCCAGCCCAGAATGGATCAGGACCCCAATCGGAAATTCACGGCTTGGGCCCATCTCTAATTTTAATATTTCCGTTGAAATAAATTATGGACTTAATTGGAATTTCTGATTTGGTCTACTCTACTCCCCACGCTGCATAAATATCCCTCAGCATTTATTTTTCCCCTTGCCCACAGCTCATTATATTTCCCTGTCTCGGGATTCTGGGGGGTTTTTATAGCAATTTTATCCCATCTGCTTGGGGGAAGTCCTTGAGGAAATGAAGCTATTTGGGGGCTCCGCTTCCTTCCCCGCTCTCGGGGACGAGGGGTCCCCACGAGTGTGCTGGGATGAGGGAGGTCCCTGGGGAGACACCCGCCCTCACATGCACAAATGCTATTAATTACCATGTAAATGACTCTTCTTCCCATTTCAGGAGCTGGTTCCTGGCTCTCTGAGGCTGCATCACCGAGTTTGCTCCGTGCTCGAAGGCACGTGCAGGGAAATGGTTATTTTGGGTACTGAAATACCAGATTTCTCACCCGCTGCTGCTTTGTTGTAGCAGCCTCGAACTGTGTCAGGCACTGCTCAGTTTGAACTGTGCACTTCAGTCCTAAAATCTCATTTCATGGGTTTTATGAAAGATTTCCCTGTGCTTTCGGAGGCTGACAATACAAGGCAGAGGGTGGAAGGGGTGAAGAGGCTGATAAAAATACCCTTGATAAAAATACCCTGAAATACCAGCTTAGAGTCATAGAATGTCCTGAGCTGGAAGAGATCCACAAGGAACACCTAGTCCAGCTCCTGGCCCTGCACAGGATCACCTCAGGAATCCCATCCTCTGCCTGAGAGCACCTCATTCCTGCACATTTCCTTTCTGCAGAGGCGTCTCTGGTCAGGGCTGGACCTGTCTCGCTCCAAAACCCACGTGCCCACCACCCAGTGCCATCTTCCCAGCAGGTTGTAACACTGGTCACTAAAAATCACCATTTATCCCACTCAAACCCTCTGACCTCCCTTCTCACAGCAGCATTTCCAGCCTCAGCTCCTGGGCTCCTCACATCCCTAAATTCCCCCTCTCACCCCCATCATCTCATCAGCGCTCGGGTCCTCTGCCCTTCTCAGACCTCCCCAGGCCTTGCAGGAATTTAGAGGACGTATCCATGGAAACTTCAGCCTTGAATTTCGCCTGCAGAGCATCTCTCCTGCTCCT
>NW_020955245.1:1473598-1530695 GCF_003031625.1 Empidonax traillii | reverse complement strand
CTTCAGCCCCCAGCAGCACCCAGAGCCAGCCAGAGGCAGTTTTTGGCTGAACGTGGTGTGTGTAACAACCTGGCCTGGCCAGCACATTTACCTTGTACAAACTATACATTACACCCTGTCGGGCGTGTTTTCCAGAGGCAAAATTCCAGCTGTCGTGGCTGAGAAGTGCAGGAATGGGTCGGGAGACTTTTTTTTTTTATCAACAAAGACATTAAAATAATGGATAGGAAGCGATGCCAGCACCCCACCCCCCCACACTTCTCAGCCTTTAATCTCGATGCACAGCTATTGCAGAGACCTGACGGGGTATCTGGGGTTCCTGGCATTTTTCTTAATGAAAAATTAGCAAGAATAAGGAATAACTTGTCAAAATAAAGGGGAGCATTTCATGCATGACATGTTTTTGCAGACGCTGTAGCAGCGAGAGGAGCCAAAACAAACAGAAAGAAGAATTTTCATTGCCTGGAGTTGAATATGATCAGGATAAACTGCAGCCACATTTCTAGGAGAAATTTATGTGCTGGCAGTAATCAGGCAATTTTAGCTCTCAAACCACCACCCCTTTTCCAAGTGAAAATCAAATTAATTAGTACATTTACCCCCTCAGAACAATCTTTTACGCAAAGCTAATCTCCAGCTCCCCTTTGCCTGGGGATGAAATGAGCTCCCCGAGGCTGCTGACAGCGGTTCAGGGCATCTCCCCCCTCGGTCCTGCCTCCCTGTTGCTCACTTTTCCTTTCCAAGAGGCTTTCCTTGCAAGCCAGAGAACACTGTGGCTAAGCTTGACCTGGAAAATGCTGGCATGGAGGGTTGGGAAGGGTTCCTTGGCTTGGGAGGAGGCAGGAGAAGCTGCTCAGAGCTACCTGAGCAAAAGCCTCTGGGCTTCCCAAAGACCCCTCATAGATTCATGGAAGCACAAAGGCTGGGAAAGATCTCCGAGATCATCAAGTCTAACTGTCAACCCAGAAACATCCAACTGACATGGAGAAACCCCTAACCACTCCTGATCTGGTGCTGCCTCCTCTCTGCATTTCCAGGTGCCACGGAGAAGGGTGCAGACCTCTCTGGGCCCAGCACCCTGGCACGCGTTGGCAAGCAGGGAAAATGGTTGGCCCTTCATGTTGATTTTTATGGGAACAAGAGACACTCAACCTCTTCCCAGCATGTCCAAAGCTGGGCTGAACCTCACACCCTTGCTGGGATATAGATCACGTTGGGGTAGGATGGTGCCATCACCTCCCCATTATGATGTTTTGGTCCAGCATTGCCAAAACTGCAGTGAAGGGCAACCCTATTAATTAATCTCTGATTAACCTCCCATGATTAGAGAATCCCTTGAACCAGCACTAAATAAGATTACCAAGATTAGTTTTATTAATTTCTCTTGGGTCCTTTGTCCCAGGCTGAAAGAGGAGCCTTTGTTTCACACCGAGACACGGGATATCACAACCCTGCCCTGGGTCCTGGCCAAGGCCACCACGACCCAACAGGCAGGGTCCCACCAACACCTACAGACACCTGCACAGATCTGATTCCCCACAGGTTCTCCCAGTGCCCTTTTAGGTGGCACTTTGGGTCACTTTGCTTTTGAACTCATTTTCTCTCTTGCACAGGATTTGTTGGGAGCAGGAGCTGCCAGGCTGGGGGATGAGCACGGCGCGGTCTGGCTGATCGATGCCCTTCTTGGGAAGGGGCAGGGGCATGCAGAGTTCTGCCAGTTTAGTAAATAAGGATCCCCCATGCTCATAAAATTCCAGCACAGCCAGGCATGATGGTGCCATCTGCTCCTCGTTTGGTGAGATCCCTGGGAGGTGCCATGCTCTGTCAAAGGGCTGGCACTGCTGGGGAAGGCACAGGACATCACTCGGTCCCAATGGCTTTGGCTGGCATGGAATTGCTTCCTAAACAGAGCCCTTCTGCAGGGGGAAGGCTGGAGTCAGGATTGAGGGCTCAGGATAACACAGCCAGACAGAAAGATTGATTGGAATTGTGTAAGATAGCCCTTAGCTCACCCGCGATTATAATTACGTTAAATTGCTATTTAATGGTTTTCACATCATCTTTGACAGTAGGTTATTTTTGTAATCTTTACTTAAAATAAACTCTTTTTCTGTCTCGTTGCTGAAAACCCTTCCCCTGCTTCTATTTTGTGCTCAGTGCATTAGGAAATCAGTTTGTCTTCATTATCCCCAGACTTCTGTATCGCTCCGTTATTACCACAAGATTAGAAAATAAGTAGCTCCCCCAAAAGGGCTTCTGGGTGAACAAACTTTCTGGTTGGAGCGAAACGAAGTGGAGCCTTTTCCCAGTGCTATCCGTGCACCACAGCCTGTCATTTCCTAACTCTCCCCTGCCAGAGCAGCAGGAAAATCTGGGATATCCTCCCTCCAGTTGCGTCAGAGCCGCTGTCACAGGGGTTTCGAAGGGAGTCAGGCACTTTGGGAAGCTCTGCCACTCTCAGAGTAGAAACAGAATCCATTCATCTCCAAAATGCCGTGGTAGTGGCTGGGTGCTGTGATCCATCACTGCTGGGGTGATACACGGACCAACCCAAGCAGAGACTCCACGCTCCAGCCATCCCTTCACCTCAAGACTCGAGTTTAGCTAAAGCCCACCTCTAAATCCAAAAACTTTGTATCTGTCTGAACCAACATGGAAGGGGAAAAACCTCTGGGAGCTGCTGAGCTGGAGGAGTTGGAGCATCCTCCTAAAGTCCAGCATTCCTGCACCCACTCAGCTGTATCACTCTGGCACCTGCCTTGGACCAGGCTTTCCCCACATCCATTCCTTCCTCAGCATTGCCCAAACTGCCAGCTGGGATGGAAACCTCCCAGATCAGAAGCTTCATCATCTGTTCCCACTCAGGGAAATGAAAGGTTCACTTCTTGTCCTAAGTTTAAAATTCGCTTCTTGAAATAATTTACCACTAATTATGCAATTCACTGGTTGTGCAGCATGAGTTTTAAAAAAAAGGAAAAAAATGAATACTTATGGTCTAAGGGATTTAGCCCTTAATTCCTAATAAAAGAGCCAGATTTAAGCAATAATTTTCTTTTTAAAAGATTACAGAAAAGTATTTCGGTGACTCCCTCCTACAGCCACGTGGTCAAGCGCTTTTGCAATGGGCCTATAACAATTTTCAGGGTGAGTATTTCAAAGGACTTTGGAAAACAAGACCCAAGCACTTGACTCTTCAAGCCCCAAACTCTACTGAGAAGCAATAATGGCACATTCAGTGGCCTCTGGGATGGAATATCTGAATTAAACACTTCCTGTGGCCACCCAAAAGCCACCCCAAGTTCTTGGGTTAGAGGAGCAGCAACGTTTCCACAGCGGCAAGAAAAGATGTAATGCTTATCCTCGTGATGTTTAACAAAATAAGGCAAAAGGAAGAGCTTGTGACTGGGCTGGGGTATTTACACCAGGGGAAAAGGCAGCATGGTGATGGCTTGGCTCACCTGGAGCCCCCACATCCCAAAACCCTGTGGAGAAACACAGCCTGGGATCGCTCCAGCAGAAGTTTTTTTGCAACAGAGGCAGTAAAATACTGACAAACACACAAAAATACTGGCAGAGGTTTCTCAGAGAGGTGGTGGGTGCTCCATCCCTTAAAATATTCAAGGCCAGGCTGGATGGGGCTTGGACCTCCAAAGGTTTTCCAACCCGAACCGTTCCATCGCTCCGCACGGAGGGTGACGTGAAGGACCACAGAGGTAGCCCTGGTCGGGGGCTCGGCTGGAGGAAGGTACCTAACGAAGTCCTGTGCCCCAGCCCTCTCCCTCATTGTCCCAGATAAGCCACTGTCCCGTTGTTTGAAGGCTGTGCTGTCAGACCCTGCGGGTTCTGGGGCAGGCGTGACCCCGGCGGGACGCGCGGCCGGAGCGCGTGGGGTAATTAAGGGCCCCGTTCCCAGAGCCAGACAATGACGGAGCCCTGCGTGTCGGGCAGGCCTGATTCAGCAAACCCAGTCACACTTGTCACCCACACTTCAGGCTGTATCAACAAGCTGGCTGGACTAATGAGCCTGACTCCAACAGAAAATGACCTCATACGGGGCAGGACCCCGGCCGTGAATTTGTTCTTTGTTGTCGCAGCCGCCTCCCTCCACCACGGCGTAATCCCCTGCTATCCCCCTGCTCCTACTTGGACTCTGTATCTCTGAGAAATATCCTTTGTTTGTGCAGCTCAGGGCACGTTTAAATTGCTGGGCTACTCTGGTAACAGTTTATCCAGCCAGATGGAAAAAAAAAAAAAAAAAAAAAAGAAGAAGAAAAGAAAAAAAGTGTTTCCCACCTGTATGGAAATGTGTGGGATATACACGGTTCTTTCTTTTCAAGCTAATGATTAATTTATCACTTCTCAGTTGGGTTGGTTTGTTGTTTTTTTTTTTCCTAATGTGATGGAGTAATTAGCAGGGCTTTTTCCTAACTAAAAGCCGCTGAGGTTTTTCATGTGTGTTCACTGAGAGCAGCTGAGCAGGGAAATACCTGAGATACCAATAGAAGGCACTGAAAAAAAATATCAAACTGCAAGGAGGAAGGACTTTAAATACTTCTATTCTCCCCCCCCCCTTTTTTTTTTTTTGTTTCGTAGAATCACAGAATTCTGGAATAGTTTGGGTTGGAAGGGACCTCAAAGCTCATCTCATTCCAACCCACTGCCATGGGCAGTGACATCTTCCAAAACACCAGGCTGGTCCAACCTCGCTTTGGACACTTCCAGAGATCCAGGGGCAGCCACAGCTTCTCTGGGCAACCTGTGCCAGGGCCTGCCCACCCTCCCAGGGAGGAATTTCTTCCCAATATCCCATCAAACCCTGCCCCTGTAAGTGTGAAGCCATTCCCCCTTATCCTCTCCCTACATGTCCTTGTGAATGGAACAATATTCCTGAAGAACAAGAATTCCCTGTCCTGGGTTCTCAAGACACACAGAGAAGTGGCACCTCAAAAATGTACTCTGGGCATTTGGCTGCTAAAGGAGAGGACTGAGAATCAGGTGAACCTCACTCAGCATCTGCCAAGGGATTAGGGATGCAATCCAGGCTGTGGCAAAGCTGTGGGATCCCCAGGGATCCCAGGCAGGTCCTGCAAGGCTTAGACATCCTTGTTCTTGCAGTGGGATGTAACTGGGCCATCCCTACCCCTGAGCCTCGGGAGAGGAGCAGCTACAGCTGGACACCCCAAAATATTTATCTCTGAGGCATGACAAGAGCCAGACCCTCTAGGAACTGGTGGTTCAACACCAATTCACTGAAACAGATAAATCCCCACCTGTGTCATGTGGTTCAAGAAAGGAACACCTGACATAATTGTGGGGGGCTGGAAAGTGCCCGACCCACACAGAGCACGTGGGCTGCTCGTGTTTTGTGTGAATGTGGCACTTGGGCGTCTGTCACTGCCCTGTGTGTCGTCACACACATCTGCCACGACGCATCTGAGCTGCAGAGAACCCCTGGTCGCTGCTGGGTCACCCCTTGTGCACTTACTTTAAGCCTCCAGACCTCATATCACCGAAGCCATTAGGGTAATGTCAGAGATAAGGTTTCACTCCACCTATTTGTCCTCAGACTTAATGAAAACACAGTGGTGTTACATTTATAGCTCCAGAAACCACAGGCTCAAATTCTATATGCCCTGGAGAGGCCTTATCTGCAGCCCAGGAAGCAAAGATAACAATCACATTCAGATATCAACTTCCCCTGGTGCAGGACCTCTCGCTGCTGGGCAGTTTTCCTGAGGGCACTGGTGTTGTGTGGATGTGGATACCACATCCAAGGGGGCTGTTTGGAGACTCTGCCATCAGTCATTGCAGCAAAACCACTAGCCCAGGTTGCTCCAAGGCCCATCCAACCTGGCCTTGGACACTTCCATGGGGCAGAATTCTGCAGAAGAGCAGAATGGTCTCACACCCACCCACACCAGTGTGTATGGAAAGGTCATCCTCAAGGAAACCCTTCTTAGTCATTTTGTGACCTCCTCTAGAGTTTGGGGTGGTATCACCCATAGGCAACTGCATTGCCTGTATAAATCACAGAACCATGGAATTATTTTGGTAGAAAAAGCCCTCTAAGACCATGCAGACGGTTCCCAGCACTGCCAAGGCCACCACTAACCTATGTCCCAAAGTACACATCTACCAGTCTTCTAAATCCCTCCAGGGATGGTGACTCCACCACTGCCCTGGGCATCCTGTTCTAGTGCTGGACAATCCTTTTGGGGAAGAAATTTCCCCTGATATCCAACCTGTGCCACCTCCAGGCACAACTTGAGGCCATTTCCCTTTGTCCTAAATCCCCTCTTCAACCACGGACTTCCCTCCTGTTTGGTGTGAAGGGTCAGGGGCACATAAGGACAAATTCTGCCATCAGGGGAGAGTGAAGCAAAGCTGTGCAAGGTTGAACTGCAGAGCTGGGAACATCCATTTTACGGGTGCAGAGCAGGATCAGATGCAGAGCACAGCCCAAGGCCTGGTGCTTTGTCCCAGCCTGATGACTCTGAGGACCACCAAGGACTTTGCACTTGTTTACAGAAATCTTTCTTACTCCAGGAGCACATGAGAGCTCCCAAACCTGCTGCTCACACACAGGCCCCCCCTCTTTATCTCCCCACATGCTTTATAGCCCCACATCCACCAAGAAGTGCCTGGTAAAATCCCTGCATGCTCAGCATCACCCAGCACAAACCACAGGCAGCATCAAGATTCCAGGTGGCATCAAGGCACCTCCCAAAGGCATCTCAACAGGCTCAGGGCTGCTTTTCCTTAAATACATGTCATTATAAAGGCATGTGCTTGGCCCCTGCTCCCTAAACCTGGGGAACATCCAGGAGCCCCCCAGCAAGGGGGGCTTCAGTCACTGGTTTTGTGCTTTTTTGTGTTTTGGTTTTTTTTGTTTGTTTGAGCTTGAAAGGTCCATTAAACAAACGAGCCTTTGGCTGGATCTTGGCTTGCAGGGCTCCCCAAGGCTCTGAACCCCCAGACTTGGCTCCCAGAGCGTGCTTTGGATGCCTCCCTGGCTCTCACCTTCCAATACTTCCCCTTACAACCTGTACCTGGAGACTCCCTGGCAGCGCCGGGGCTGAAATAAACCTCATGCTCCTTTTTCCCCCCGGCCTGCAAACTGGGAGCAATCCCAGGCCCTGCCATCACCCATCACTGAGGTCCTGACAGCCCAGCTCCCAGACCCCCAGGGCTGAGGGGAGGCTCTTCCAGCTCCCCTGGAGCCACAAAGCCCGTGCCGAGGTGGGAGACGGAGCCGTTCCCACCCCTCACCTGCCACCCTGAGAGGCTGCCAAGGCAGCAAAACCAACGAGAATTCGCATGTTGGCCGGTTCCTCGGTTTGGCTCTCGAGCCCAACAGCTTCTTGTATTTCCAGGAGGTTGGCACAGCTTGTGCTGTGGCCTGATCTGCAGCTCCAGGGGGATGAACGTGGGATCCGCTCCCCATCGCCCGTCCAACACCCGCTCTGCCTCGTCCCTGCCTTTCATGAGGGATCACAGCAGGATGGCAGCTTGTCCACAACTGCAAACTCACATACGAGACACCAAACCATCCAAACTCAGCCACGTGAAGGTTTTTTAAAGGCTTTTGATTTGCAGAAGGGGTGGGTTGGAGCAGGGTCTGAAGGTTGCTGAGTGAAGCAGGAGGGAAGCACAGGATCCCCAGGCTGTCCCATGAACACAGAAGTCACTTGTAGGCTCAGAAGTCACCAGGGAAGGCTCTACCAGCACGTGTGACCACAAATTCTCCATTTCCTTGGGATAAAGGGCTTAAAGGAAAACCCCCCTATTATGATTTCACCTGCTCATGAGCTGCACTGGGCTGTGGCACAGCGGGACCAGAGCTGAGTAGCCACTGGATTTGGGAATGTTCAGTGCCAAAATCAAAGGGACAGGTGCTCCTAAGCCATGATTATACTTTAGGAAAAGCAACGTTTTTTGCAGCCCTGGCTGAATGAGGAGTTAAAAGCAGAGGTGCTTTCCTTTCTCACAGGAGCATCAGGGCAAGTACATCATCATATCCCACTGGATATGCACAGTTAGGACAGGGCTGTTTCCTGACAGATAAAGAAATAATAACCTGGATCCACTCATGTTATTGCTAATTAGCATTTGCTGGGCTTGTAACAGCTTTGTCAGTTGGGACTGTGATTAGAGCACGACTCTGGCTGGAAATCTCTTTCCAGCAACTTTAATTAACTTCTACACCATGTTCCTCTCTATACCACTTGGACAACAAAACCCCCTAGGGGTGGGATTCCGACTTTACCACCAGCCCAGCTCTCTGAGAGCTGAAGATTTGGAGCAATGTCTTTTTGGCCAGAAAAGAAGGACAAGGCTCACCTCCCACAGGTCTGGCAGGAGAGTGGTGGCATCAGGCACCAACTCACATTTTATCCCACCTAAGGTCCCATTTTTGGGAGGTTCAGCTTTAGGACAAACTTTACTTTGAAACCACAGAAGGTTGCTGTGCCTGGGAAGGGGCAGGGAATGTTATCTCAGGCAGCTGAGGGGTTAAAAGCGGGAGGAACCCTTTGAAGCAAAACTGCTGATGGGCCTGAAGGGATCCTTTGAGGGAGGAGGGAGGGCAGAAACCAGCTCCTACAAAAATGTTTTTCAATCCAGTTTACAGACTGGGCCCGTTCACAGGAGCACCCAAAGTGCTGGGGGAGATGAAAGCCTCTCTCTCACTGCTCCAGCATCCTGCCAGCGCCGGACGCTTCCCAGGAAGGGACAAGAAACAATGGAGCAGTCAGACACGGGCTAATCCAGCCTCTTTCATCCAGCCCTCTAAGAAAGATCAGTTCATATCCAGCAACCCAAGATTAAATGTACTTTAATAGCTTGCCTGGTTTTCTTTACTGACAGATCTCTGTGTTCCTGCCACGGCCTTTTCCATTTCTATTTCGGAGCAGTGAATCGGGGTCACTGTTTGATTTTTGGGGGGAAGCCTGGCAGGTTTTGGTGCAGAAGGGTGGAAGAAGTGTTTGCTTGCAGGAGCCTGCTGTGGGCTTTAGAGTGGATAAAAATAGGAACTGGTTACTTTCCAAAGGGAAAAATAAACTGCTAAGTTTCCACTGACTTGGAGTTGCAAAAATGCATCTTGGATTCTGGAGCACTTGGTAAAATATTGTGGTTTAAGCTCGGTAAATAGCAGAGAGCATTAGCTTGGAAATAGCAGTGTAAATACCCAGCTTAATGGCACGGTTTGTTCCAGGTTCTTTTTTGGGTTACAGGCTCAGCAACCTGTTTTAGCCTCGTGTCTCAGTTTTAAGGGCAGCCCCTGGCTGGTCACACACCTGAGCTGCTCATCTGCTGCCCAGAAACGAGCCCAAAAAAGTAATCTCATATCTAAGGGGATACGAGAAAAAGGGTAGAACTGGGAATTTTTGGACATCGTCTGCCCTGCAGACTGCTGAGAGCCTCAGGGCCTTGCCTGCACCTCTCCAGGTGGGGCCAGGGTTTGTAGGGGTCTGGCCACAGTGAGCACATCCAAGCTTTTGTTTTAAAGTTTGAATTAGATTTCAAAACTGAACGATGATCCAGCAGATGCTGCACAATGTGCACTAATTCCAAGAAAAGCTGAGCTCCAAAATTGCCCAAACTCTTGGACCTTCTGTGTCCGTGCTGGATGAGCTCACACCATCGGTGATTTCTGCCCTGAACATGTTCACCTACAGCTCCAGAGACCTGCCCAGTGCCAGGGATTCTCCTTTGTCATCTGCTGCAAGCTCCAGGTCACACCACCTCCCCTCCATGCCGAGGAAATCCAGCTGGAGAAACCCCTGTGGTTGCCCAGGGCAGTTACTTACAAAACCTGAGTTGCAATACGGGGTGAAAATTTAAAATTTTAACATCTATTTCACCAGGTGTCCAAAGCAGACCTGAGAGGACACAGGTATTCAGAGCAGGGCAGCTCTTTGCCACTGCTGGAGCCGGAGCTGTGACCCGTGAGACAGGGAGCAATCAGCCACCACCACACCTTGGCACCTGCCGCCACCTCTCCTGTCCGAGCATCACCAGGTTCCCCTCTCCCCGCCCGGCAAACCCAGCACACAAACACAGCTCCTCCTCGGCTCCAGCTCTGCTTTGCCGCTAGATGGCACAGGTCATTGAGAAATGGGGAATTTCATCGATATTCGGGCTTCTCCCAGAGCCGGAGCCCGCGGTAGCCCCAGCCCTGGTTTCAGGGATAATCAGAGATACCCACTAGCTCGCAGCAGGGAAGGGGGGAAGAACATCCTTGCTCAGGCAGAGGATGGACGGCTCCAAAACCCACCTGGTGCCTGCACACCTCTGGTTCAACACCTTCCCCATCCTGTTATCTTCCTGCCAGGAATGGCATTAGTCAGCTCTGGCAATGAAATCTCTCTGTAGAGCTGCCAGCCAATAAACCCTGGCTCATATATATATATATATATATATATATATATTACACAGCCCTTTTAAAATTAATTTTTACACAGCCCTTCCAAAATTAATTTTTAATAGTGTGAAAAAAACAAATTAACAGGTGAGCACCAGGTTGGGGTTTTTTTTCTCCCCTCTCATATTAATCCTACAAATTCCAGGTTTCACATGCATGAATTGGATCCAGGTCTCAGTGTGAAACTCTTGAGTGTCCCAATCACACCTGTGTCAAGACCTGTCCAGAGCAAAGGGGGGCAGAACTACAGTGCTTTGGCTCTGAGATGCTTTATCCTGGATGTACAACCAGCACCCATCCCAAGGGAGCCAGGCAAGACAATTCCTTTGCTATCAGTCTGGATTTCCAAGTGAATTCCCCCTCACTCTGCTCCCCAGCCCCCTGCTCTCGGGATCAGGTTTTACCAGCAGGAACGTTTCTAGAGAATGAATTTCAAAGCCACATGGATTCATGGAAAATTAATTCCAAAGCACATGCCTGAGCCCTCACAACCGTCCAAGTGTTCATCTGATCAGGGCCCGGGGCTCATGTGGTCAGTCCTGCTCAAGCCCAGCACTGACTGTTCCCCAAAACGCTTCTGGGAACTTCAGAGAGCCCTAAAAAAATATGTTAAATTAACTTCACAAGTGAACCTTTCAATCAGTCAACTCCCTGCTGGTTTCCAGGCTTTGTGATTGCAGACCCTGAGCTCCCCCCAAATTCAGAGTTTGGGGGGAAATGCAGACACGGGGTGATGCTGCTTCCAAATACACACAGGGGCAGCTGAATGACACAGCTGAGCACTGCTGATGTCATGGGCTGGAAACTGGAAGCAAAACCAGTTTTCTGCTCAAAGTGGAAGAGTGGGGGGAGGTTTGATGGGATATATTTTAGATTTTTTCCCCGTTTCTCTCTCTATAAACAAATACAGTCATTACCCAAATCTCAGCCTCTCTTGGACAGATTTTCTTTACAGGAATGAAGGAAAATTGAAGGAAAACTTGCGTTTTGTGTGATTTCTGAGCAGCAAAGCGATGTCCCCAGGCACAGTGTCTCCACCGTGCCTGACACCCTCCCTGCTCTATCAGCATTTGCCTTCCCGAGGTCAGGGCTGTTACCCCCTCTCACTGCTCATCTGTCCCTTCCAGCTCAACCCTTCTACCTCCTCTTCCCTCAAGCTCCATTCCAGCCTTTGATCCAAATCCTCTGGACAGGAGGAGCTCTGTGGACCCTGCAGAGATCTTTTTACACGATCTTTTTCTCTCAGAGTCGGCAGCCCGACCCACAATGGTCTTAGCAGAGCATCTCCCCTGCCTGAATTAAGGGCAGCATCCTCTGAACGCTGATGTGATGCAGGATCAGGGCTGCACCTGGATTCTGCTCTTGGAGATAAGGGCTGGTGGCCACCAGGAGAGTCCCCAGTGCCCAGTTACCCTTCCTAAACTCAGCACTGACCCCTGAAATCAAAGCAACCCCCCAAACCCCTTTCTGGGCTGCCTCTCTCTCCCAGTTCCTGGCACCAAACCACCTTGCATTTAAAAGCAGCTCCATGCATATGTATCCATCCATTACTTATGCATAACATCTCAATGAGCACAAGAATTGGCTCATTTGAGCACAGTAAACAAACATTGAGTAACCGAATTCCTAATAAATCTGCTCTTCAGCTCCATTTACATCACTAAAACAAGTCAAAACAACAGGCACCGTCCACCAGGGCTGGAGCCCAGAGTCTCTTGTCCCACCCTAGATGGGCTCTCAGAGGCCAATTCACCCAAAAATTCTGGTCCACGTTGGAAATCAACATCCTTTATGGAGGGGTTTCTGCCCTTCTGGGTGATTGCAGAGCAAAGGAGCCCTGAGCAAGCAAGGCTGGAGGGCTCATGGTGATGCTTCTGCTTCTACTTTGAGGTGATGGACTGGGTGACTCTGAGCCACCTCCACAGCCCAGCCTGGGGTAGCCCAGGACTCTCCAAGCTTTGGAAAGCAACAAAAATACTGATTTCAGGCTCCTGAAGAGCAACATTTTCAGATATTCTGGACCCATACCTAAAATAATCCCCCATGTTCGAAGTGTAAATCCTCTTGAATATAAAATAGCCTGGATCAAATGTTTCAGGTTACTGTCATTTTTGGAGTTTGCTTTGCTTTTTAATAACCCTCCTGCCAGTACCACCTAGTGCTCCACGAGAAATGTTTGTGGCATTAATTGTAATTGAAAAAATAAATTGCATTTGGAAGCAATCTGCTCCAACGCTGCCCCACTGCAGACCCTGGCTGGACTGGACAAACCCTCTGGAGCGGGATTGCCAACGGCACAACCTCCATCCCTGGACTTTGGGGGTGTGAAGGGCATTTTGGGATTTGGTCTGACACTGGTGGTGCTCAGCAGAGCTGAAGCCATGGTGGAAACACCACAGCAACCAGAGGGACAATCATGGTTTAAGTGTTTTGCTGTTCCCTGCTCACCCTCCTTCCCACCCTGCCCACTGCAGGGATGTCTTTCAGCACATCCCACATTTTGCACAGCAAAGCCACAGGGATTTAGGATCACCCAGATTTAGGACTGAACTGGGAGAAGGCTCAAACCCAGCTTTTTCAGCAGACTGGTGTCACACCCAGAGCAGGATGATGCTGCAGAGCAGCCCTCAGGTCACGAACCCCCCTTTTATTTTCATTGCCTTTCAGTGAACCCAAAAGCAGAAAAAAAAGGCACAAGAAAGGGAGATCTGAGCTTCTCCTGACTGGATTATTTTCAGCCAGAGCCTCTCAGATTTTCCCCTGCCAAAGCATTGGAGAGGGAAAGGGGTTTTGCAACAAGACCAGCTGTGGGACCAGTGCTCTCCATGGAGATGAAGGGATGGATCTGGGGGCACAACATCTTAGGGGAGGGCACAGGACTGGTTTTGGGATTATTTTCTTAATTGATGCTGCCAAACATGGAATCATTAAGGTTGGAAAAGACCTCTAAGCTCATGGAGCCCAACCATTAACACAGCACTGCCAAAAACTTCTGCACGATTTTTAACCAAGATAAGGTGGGACACACACAGGGAAAGGACAACTTCTGCACAAGAACCAAGAATGGAAGATGTTGACACATCACTGATAACACAAGAGCCTGATTTAACTGCTCTCACCCCTCAGAGACCATGAACAACCACAGCTCAACCAGCACAAGGGGAAACTGAGGCACAGGAAAGCAAAGTAATTCCCTCTGGATCCCTCAAACCCAAAGGCAAGACAAACCCCAGCCCGGGGAGCAGCCCCAGCACCCTCCCCTCAGCCCAGCTCTAATTGTTTAGAGGCTTAATAAGTTGTAACTTAAAACTAGTTTATGGCTGTACATACAGAGAGGAAAAAAAAGCCCCGTCGTAAAGTATTTATTACACTTCCTTTGGAAACGATGACAGTCCTCCAGTGAATGTTTTTATTGTTATTCATCATCTTTCGAGAGGGTTAGACAGCCCTGAAATACAGCTTTAATATGAGAGCCAAATGAGAAAGTGCAGATTTAAGGGAAACCTCGGCAGATCGGGTTTCACTCAGTGCCTGCAGCACTCACAACATGTGGTTCTGATCTGCAGCTCCACTTTGTTGTGCCCAAACTGAAACTGCATTAAATTCCCGTCGCAGGAATTGCGAAAGGGGCAGAAACACTCACAAAACCCGGCTCGTTTTACGCCTGTGAGCCCCGCCTGATCCATGACCTGGAGGTGGAAATGCGGCTTATCCCTGACATCCCTCCGGATAGAACAGCAGCACAACTGCTGGACCCTCCCACTGGACTCAGTTAGGGCCTTGGACAACCAAAACTAAGGATGGGAAATGCTCAAAGCCTTCCAGGTCTCTGCTCCAGGTGGAGCGTTTAAGCAGATCATGTTTGCAGAAATACACTGCATTTTCCTCAGTCAGGAAAAGCTCGTGCCCATGTCACCCTGACACAGATAGCATCCTGAAGCCCAAAGCCCAGGAAGAAGGCTTTGTCTCTCACACATTCCTCTCTGTCCCTTCACACCAGCTCTTGGAAAAAAACAGGGCTGGAGTGAAGGAAAACCTGGGACAACTGAAGGAACCTCTTTGGGCTTAAGATGCCGTGACATGCCATGACTGTTTATTAATTATATGTGTTAAGGCAAGAGTGCCAGAGAAATCAAGTTGCCCCAGCTGAAAACCCAGAGAAAAGACAGTTCTGCAGCTCCAGTGAGAATTATTCCCTGAATCCTCTTGCATTTCATCCCCCTCTTCCCCTCAGACATCCCCATCAAAGGCAGAGTGTACACCCTGCCTGTGCTGCCCACTCCAGCAGGATGGGGATGGCAGGAGGCAGTGAATTCCTCCACACATCCTTTAAATCATGGACATGATGAATTCCTGAGCTTTATGGCTGCTATAAATACTCAGCAACATAACCCTGTTCCCTTCCCTGTAACATCCTGCCATGAATCCTATCAGAGCAGCTGGATCAGAGCAGACAAGCCTCACTGGTTTCTTGTTATCTGGATGGATGAATAGAGATCCATATCTCCACCTGAGCTGAGGAGGAGAGAGGAAAAGGAAGGGGAAACCATTTAACCTGCAGAGGTTTGCTCGTGGGAGCACAGGATGGTGGTAGGGCAGCATCCCAACTGGATCATCCTGGGTTAAATCACATCACCTGGCTTGTCACTGCACCCCAACTGCATCACTCTGGGTCCCAAAACATCCCAACTACATCACACCTTGTGTATTACTGCATCCTAACTGCATCCCATGGCATCCCAACCAGACCACCCTGGGTACCACAGCAACCCAAATACATCACTCTGGCACCATGGCATCCCAACTGCATCACCCTGGGCACCACAGCATGCCAATCACATCACTCTGGCACCATGGCATCCCACCTGCATCACTCTGGGTACCCAGAATGCATCAATCTCAACTGCATCCCCACTGCATCACTCTGGGTACGATGGCATCCCAACCAGACCACCCTGGGTACCATCCCATCACCCTGGGTACCACTGCACCCCAGCTGCATCACCCTGGGTACCACCACATCCCAACCACAACCCTTTGTTTATCTCTGCATCCCAACTGCCTCACCCTGGGCATCACCCCATCACCTGTCAGCGCCCCCCAACCCAGCCCACCCTCCCCAAAGCCCTGAGCTCTCTTCCCTGCTTTCACCAAGGACCGTCCCTGCCGCCGTCGGGGGTGTGGGGAGGATTCCCCGGCTCTGGGCAGCAGCAGCAGCTGCCGGGGAGCCCCAGCCCGTTGTCTGTTTTCACTTTGTTTAACAGCTGCCCTTTGGATTGTGCTACTTCACAGGCTGCGGACGACGGGGCCGTCACAGGAAACGCAGCCAAACATTTACCTTCCCCGCTTTGATTTAAAACAGCTTCGGAAGGGGCTGCAAGTCTGTACGTCAACATTCAGCTAATCCAGCCTTTCCTCCGCCAGAGAGAGCGAGCACTGAAGAGTTAAACTCCTCTGCCCTAAAGAAATCATCGTTTGGCTGGAGAGTCTCGAGAGCTCCAATCACCCTCGCTTAACACTTGCATAGAATTATTTTAACATTTGATTTTAGCTTAAATAAACATGCTCAGTGCTCCAGACAGGGGTGTGGGAGCCGCCTGCTGCTGGGCCACCAAAAAACAAGGCAGGAGGCACCTACCCCTCCCTGGACAGGAGAGGTCGGTGACATCTGCATTCATGGGGAGCAGACACCCTCCTGAACTCAGTAACTCTGCTGTGGCTCCTTTCTGTGACAGAAATGAGAAGATAAAGGCTGCCAAGTGCTAGCCCAGAGTTCTGCTGCACTGTTGAAAAGATGCAGCTAATTCAGAGCCACCCTGGAGACATCTGCAAGACGAGACATTCCCCGGTGACTTCTCTGTCCAGGACGGTCCCAGCCCCGGTGACCCGCTGAGAAACGCTGCCCTAAAGCCCTGGACGGCAATTTGTACAGGGCTTTTTTTCGGGAAAAGGGGGGAGGAGGGACTCGCCTGGCTGCCCCCAGGGCTGGGATGCTCAGAGGGCAGGGCTCGCCTCCCATCTGGGCTGCGAGCTCAGAGCGGAGCCAGTCGGTCTGACGACCACTGGCTCTTCCTCGCTTATAAATGCTGAGAACATCAGATAATCCTGGGAGGTCGAGGTCAGCCGCTGTGGCTGCTTTATCTCGGCCACGGAGCAGCCCTGCATGTGTCCAGAGATGCCTCTGCTTTTTACACTCCCTATTATTTTAAACATACCCACTTTGCTGGCTCTTCTCACAGAGCTCAGAGGGAACACGTGAGCGAGCACCAACCCAGAAGATTTCCATATTTTCCCTGACTCCACGCAAGAGCAGAAATCCTGCTTCCCTCCCACCTCCCAGCCCTGCTCCCAGCTCTTTGCAAACAATAAGTTGCTCATAAAACGTAAGGTCAGGGCCCTTGGCTCGTCTCATCTTCCCTGCCTCGTATTGCAAATGCTTTACAGCATCCTCCCTGCTAGTTCGTGCAGAGGATGGCTGGGCTCTGCTGAGCCCAAGAACTGCTGGATTTAAACATCCTTTCCAGAAAAAAAAAAAAAAAAAGGAGATATTTGTGCTGCTGCAGCTCTCCTGGGCAATTCCTCCATGAGGGCCAGAGGCTGCTGTTTGCTCTGGATGCTGAGGGTTTCACACAGCCCTTGCTCCATGCAAGGACAAGAGAGTAGTTGCTGCTTGTTGTTGGGTTTGTTTTTCTTTTTCTTTTAGACTCTTGTGATCTTTAAAACTTCCTCAGTGCTTGGGATGAGCTTTTTGGGAGCACCCTGACCCGCCCTGCACAGCAGGTGAGCAGAAAGGCTCTGGCGAAAGACAAGGTTGGGCTCCAGAACCCACAGGTCACGTTTTAATGCTTTTCCCTGAAAAGAGGTAGAACAACAAGTTTTCCCACTATCTATGCATTCTCACACCATCTTTTTCTAAGAATCACTGGGTGAAAAACAACCCTCACAAGGTCTGAAAACCTCCTGAAGAACGAGGAACAAGCAGAGGAGAAGACGATGGCCAAGATGCAGCTCATCCCCTCCCCAGCACCCAGGGTAAATTCATCTCTGCCACGTTCACCCAGAGTTATCCCAGGGAATGTGGATCAGGCACTATCACAAGCATCACTTCCCTCCCAAGAGCCCAGATCCTGGACAGATAAGAACCGATTCTAAAATATTTATGGTATGTGAAAGCAAAAGGCACTCAGGACTGCTGAAATAAAGACAGGAAGAGCTGAACGGGTTCTGGTTGGAATACAGAGGGACAGGACACAACAAAGAGGAACAGGCAGGATTGGAACACCGTGATCCCCAACCCTGCATGGACAGAGAACCTCCCTGTGACCCCAAATCCCACAACCAGGGACCCCCCCACCACCACCACCAGAACCAGCCTTTCTGCTCCCAGCACTTCAGCCCAGACTCGCTGCCCATCAGCTCCCTGCCCGGTGCTCTTGCTTTTCACGCAGTTAAACACCTTTGTTTGCACCCTTTCCCCCATATCCAAGGGCAGAGCTGCCCAGGACCCTCCCGGGCTCTGCAGGTGGGAGGTGGGAGGGTGATGTGCCTTTGTTCCCGGGGCTCTCACCCGCACCAGCTGCCTGCCCGCCGATTTACTCCCTCAAAAAGCATTTCCCCCTGGAAATCGGCACAAAATCTGATTGCCACGCTACTTCTCCTTCTCTGAATAAACAGTGTAAGGTGTGATAATTACACTCCGTGGCTGGAAGCTTTTAAATGGCCAAATACAGAGTTTGGGGGTGGAACTGCTTAAAATCCCACACGGTGGATGAGCTGGAACCCCAAGAGAGGTTCATCCCTTCCTCTGCAAATATTTCATTTATGTTTCCTCGAGGAAGCGTGGCTTGGTTGCTCTGCAGAGATGCAACCTGCCCCCTGTGGCTGCAGTTTTTATACCACGGCAAGGTGAGGCTGAGCAGCACCTGCTGGGCACACAACCCTCCGTGGGCGTTTTTGGGGTGAACCCTCCTCTCTGGGGCGTGTTACAATTTGAATTGCTGATGAGCAGAATTTTTAAAAAAAATAAAAAATTAAAAAAATAAAATAAAATAAAAATATAAAATAGATAAAATAAAAATAAAATATATATAATAAATATATTATATAAAATATATAATATAAATATATATTATATAAAAATATATATAATAAATATAAAATAAATAAAATAAAAATAAATGAAATTAAAATAAAATAAAAAATAAAAATAAATAAAAATAAATAAAAATTCTTTTAAATTAAGAATTCAAAAAAGCCCCTCAACACTTTGTGTGAGAACCATCCCCCTGCCCATCGCTGCAGCCACAGAGCACAGATGGGCTCCTTGTCGAGGCATCACCAGCGAGAGAGCGGATGATGCTTTTGGCCTGAGATGGAGGACCCTGAGGCTCCATCCTCCACTCCAGCTCCTTGCTGCAAGCAGATGGCAGAGTATTTTGCATTTCCATTCAAGTGGAGCGTGAAGGAGAGCCTGCACTTCACTAACAAGAGATCAGCTACTATTTATCTTACACGGGTGACTTCACTGTGGAAATAGCACCGAGGAGAGGTTTAAAACCTATTCCTAGCCAGACCACTTCTCCTGAGCAGCATTTGGGAAAGGAGCAAAGCTCAGAAAACCAAAAGGAGGAAATTTTACAGACCTGCACGTTCTCAAACTGTTGCCATTTCACAAAGCCTTTTTTTTTTTTTTTTAATACTAAAACAGGCAGTGGAGAGGGTGACTCTCCCTGCTGTGGTTTGGTTCCTGTTTCTCTGTTTATCACCAGCTATTCCAACATCCTTGGAGCAGGTGCCCCAGGTGAGGGCACTGGAGGGCAGCAGCCCCATCTGCAGGTGCAGCCATCCCCTCACCCGCGGGTCACCCCATCGCTCCCGTTATTGTTTCTAATGCTTCCTCCGAGCACAGCAGGATGGGCCTGGCCGAGGATGCTGATGGATGAAGCTGTGGGCAGGAGGGAAATACCTGCTGACCGTGCCTGGAGCGGGGCCAGGCTGAGGGAACTGAGCTGGGACTGACAATGCCAGGAAGTTGTTGATCGCTCACTAACGACTCTCCCTTCCTTTATTTCCCACCTTTCACTACCCCAGGCTCTGCTTCTGTGCAGTGACAGCATCAGCCTGGCTCTCACTGCCCCAGAACAGCCTGGGACGGGGGAGCTGACAGCTGGGGCACCACAGAACAAGAAGGTTTCCATTGCAGACAGCAGGTCCTTTAAAAAAAAAAAAAGGAATATAATCTACAAAATAGGCAGAGCTGCTTACAGACCTACTTTTGGTTTTGCAGTGAAGTGATACCCCTGTAAAAGCTCCTCAAGTTCCAAACAGTATCAGCTTGTTCCACAGCAGAAGAATCTTGGATTTCAGTGGTGGGGAGGTCAAAACCTCCCTAAGGCGATGTTGGAGTCCCCAGTGTTATTAGAGTCCAATGTCACTGCAGCCCAGGGGATGTCACAGGGACACCCCTCAGGGAACATCCACAGTTGGAAGGGACCCACAAGGATCATCACAAGACAACCCCAGCAATCTCACAGTGTGCCTGAGAGTGTTGTCCAGACACGTTTGGAGCTCTGTGCCCACTGCCCTGGGGAGCTGGGTCAGTGCCCAGCCACCCTCTGGGGGAAGAACCTTTCCCTGAGATCCAACCTAAACCCCCCTGACACAACTCCAGGCCATTGATCTTCACTGCAAGGTTGTTGCCACAGGGTCAGAGACTTGCAGGGGAACTGGGAAAGGATTTAAACCTTTCCCACAACTCAAACCACAGCATAAATCCTGTTTATCATCCCAGGGGACTCAGAGCACAGACAACCTTGCAAACAGGTTGAACATTCACTGGGAACACAAGTTTGTTGAAGACAGTGATGAAAATGAAGAACCCAAAGCAATAATACCTCAGGTATCATTTCCTTTTGATTTGGTTGGCACTCACCCACTACAGGACATACAGGTGATGATATCAGGCACAAGGCGATTCAAAACCTGCTTTTATCATTCAAAACCAAGGATTCAATCTTAAATTGAGTTGGAGCAAGTAAAGAGCACTGACCCATCCTGCCCAAGCCACGTGCCAAGTGTCAATTCATCAGAAAACCAGCTCATAGCATTTAAAGGAAAATTTATGAGGGGGGAAAAAAAAAACCAAACCAAAACAAAACACCAAACTTAAAAAAACCCACAAGGACTTCAGGATTTTAGCAAAATCAGACTGGGAGGAGGGTGAAAGGAGGGATGTGTGAACACTGGCAGGCAGGGTTTGACAGCTCCAGGGTGCATTTGCTCACCCCCTTATTTCTAGAGGTGCCTTGCATGGTCGGAGCAAAGCTGATAAATCTGTCAGTGCCTGCAGGACGCTGGAGAGTTTCCTCAAGGAAACCCTCCTGTATCATCCTCAGTCACCCAGCAGAATCTGGCAGCCCCACTTCCCGAGGTGAAAGGCATGGCTGAGGTTTACATGAAGACATCCTTGGCTGGACTCTCTGCTCCACTTTAATTGAAAGGTTACAGCCCCCACCCCCCCTCCACTGGGAGGGATAAACCACTGTTTTTGTAACAGCTGCCACCACCATGGCCAAGGGCTGAACCAGCAAAGGGGTGAAATAAAGCTGGAAATGGTGTTCTGCTTTCTCCAGCAAATCACTGCTGTGGAAGATCCACTTTTAGAGGTCCCAGAGCCTCAAAAAAGCACGTTGGAAGTGACACAACTATCACGGGCTTTATGCAACCAAAGACTTCTGAGGTCTTCCTGACTGCTGGAAGACTTGGAACTGGCTTTTGCATATTTTGGATGACCTATTTATCCCAGAATTGGCAGGGCTAGGCAGCAGTTCTCCTCACCAGGCAGGTCTGGGTCGTGGGGAGTTGGTAGGAAGGAAGGAAGGAGGCGGAACCTTTGCATAAATAACATCCCTCAGCCCTTCCAGCTCCCTCCTCGCTGCTCCTGCCCCTTCCTTGGCAGGGACGAGGTGGGACACGGGGCTTTGGGTTTGCTTTGAAAAAGAGTGAATTCCTTTTTTCAACCCAATTACAGAGCCAGGCCCTCAGATCTCTGGCCAGAGGCATGTTCTCACTGTCAGGAACAGACTTTAAAAACAAATACGTCCCATCTCTGCCAGTTCTGGGTCTTCTCTGATCAACCAAGTGTCCCCACTGCCTCTGCTGAACAGTTTTGGAGCTACTGGCGAGCTGTCCCAGAGGTGAGGCTGCTCGTTTATCAGGGTCAGGGATGGCACAGGATGCAAAATACTACAACACATCCACTTAACTCACTGCTCCATTCTCCACACTTAAACTGCTTCAAAATACCCACAGACCTGGTGCATGACTCTGCCTTTAAATGCTATCACGTTTGTTTTCACCTCCACTCTGGCCCTTTCCCACTTCTTTGCTCTCTCCACACAAGCTTCTGCTCCAGAGCAGCTGCTGGCTTAGGTTTGGAAGATTGGCCACCAAAACCAGCTCCAAGAATAAAGGAATTGGTGAAGGACAGAGCCCCTGTGGCCATGTGCTGCCACGGCTGCTCCATCCCCAGGCCCCTCCCTCACCCTGGTTATTTTTATATTCTGGTTTAAGATGGGTTTTTTTCTCACTGGTTATCCTCAAGGACACTTTTTTGGAAAAAAAACCCCACTGCTTTCCTAGGTGATGAGAAGTTCAGCCTCCTCAGCTGATGAGTATTCCCCAGAAGGCAGAGGGGGATGGACACCACCCCAACATCACAACCAAACTCCTGCCACTCCAACACCCAGAACTGAGGGAAATTATAACCCCAGAGATAATAAAGAGGCTTTATTCCAGCTGCCAGTCAATCTGCCTCCACTCCTCACCTGCCCTCGGGAGAATGCTTTTAAAGGCCACAGCCTTGTAGGTGATGATGTTTTATTACATCTCAAAAAGAGAGAGGGAGAAGGAAAGAAAAAAAAAAAAAAGAAGAAAAAAAAAAAAAAGACCAACACACACAGGAATGCAGTTTCATTTGCAGTTTCCTGAAACCTGAGCAGAAAGTTTTTATAAACTTTGGGCCGTGTTTGGAGTTAGGAAACAGAATGAGAAATCAACCCTCCTTTTCCTCTTTCTGTTTGCTGAGCAGCACCACCAATCCCACAACCTTCTTAGCACTTCTCCCTTTTTTTTTTCCTCCTCCCAGCAGCATCAGAGTTCCAAGCCTTGCTCTGTTGGCTTGGATGTAAATCAGTAAGCGAGGGGTTGAACAAGATCCTTCTTGTAGTTCACACACCCTCATTTTAAAAAAAACAAAGGATTAAGAAAGAAATTGGATCCCCACTTCCTAAGCATGAATTGTCTGGAAACTGCTGTTCCTTCAGGCAAAAAAAAAAAAAAAAGAAGAAAAGAGAGGAGGGGAAAAAATAAAAAAAAGAGAGAGGGAAAAATAGGCAGAAAAAAATCCTCCCCAAGCCCTGAACATAAAATCAAAAAATTTTCTTTTCCAAAAAAAAAGTAGGAGGTGATGTTGGAAAGGAGGAAAGGAGCCAGTCTGAGACATTTTCCTCACCCATGAGCCCCACAGGACCCAGGGAAGAACAGACCCAGCAGAGCCTGTCCTGGAAAACCTCGGCCAGGGCTGGCCTGCACCAAGGACTGGCTGCCCCAGGGATGGCAGTGATGGAAAAGGGACACTGCTGATGGGATTTGAGCACCTGCACACCAAGAATGCCAAACCCTGGGCACAGAGGGGCAGGGCACGGCTTGGGAGGCTTCCTGGCAGCAGGAATTTGCAAAGGAAGCCCACCAAGAACAGCCCAGGGGAGGCCAGGTGTGAGCACCCCGACCCTTTGCAGAGGTGTCTGAGCTTGCCTTGGGAGTCACCCAGCCCAGCCATCCCCCTCCACTTCCACTCCCAAATTATTCCCCCGTGTGCTTTGACGCCTCAAGCCTCCAGTTGTCCCAGGGCAGATGCACAACAGCCACGAGACACCATCTGCCTCCCCCACCCACCCAAGCTCCCAGCAGCACATAACACACCATTCCCATGGCTACAGAGAGCCCCCCTCCCCATCCCATCTCCCAGCTGCTGCCAGCACTACCCTGCCAAGCATGAAAAACAAGAGCCTAAAAAGGCCATATGGCCTCTTCTTCCATCAACTTCTTCCACTCCTTGTCCAGCAGCAGCAGAGAGGAGAAAGCAGGCTGGAAAGCAAGGGTGGGATATTGCACAAGGAGGATGAAATAAGTTTACAAAAGCAGCTTTGTTGTACTATTGCCCAATTTTAAGACCTCAGCTTTACATCCTTCACGTTCTTTTTAATGTATCTTGTTTTAAGTGTGTTTTTAAAAGCAAATACTTTGGAGGCAGGATGGGAACGGGGCCAGGGAGGCTGTGCTGGGGTGGGTGCACCGTGGACCTGTGACTTTTTTGTTTTGGGGAGGAATGTCACACTTCTCCTTCAAGCCAGGAGCACTTCATTCTGGAGGCTGATCTGGCCAAGGAGGCAAAGCTACTCAGGGAAATTAATTTACTGTTCCTTGTTGCTGAGTCTTAAAGGCCAAACCCCCAGTAGCCACGAACCCAGAGCTGCACCAGAGCCAGCTCTACCTGCTGCACTCGCAGTCCAACAGCAACTTAGGCAAATCAAACTCCAGGGGTTCAGCAAAGTGCCAACGCTGGGAAAAGTTAGCTTGGGAATTCCTGGCTGCCCATCCCAGCAGGCTGCTGCCAGCTCTGGGACAAGCTGCTGTGCCCCTGGGCACACACAGCTCACCAGCACTCACGGTGGGTCCAGCCCAACGGGACCCAGTGTCCACGTGGTCTGAGGAATTAGGGAATAGGGGAATTTCAGGATCTCGGGTCCCAAGTCACTCCTGAAAACTGAACTTCTGGTGCTGCCTGACTTCAGCCAGGACCATGTGGAATCCCAGCCAGCCTATTCCAGCAGGTGGATGGAGAGCCCAGGGGCGTTTGGCTTCTGTCCCATTTTGCCACATATTCACCACCACTTTACACACGGAAAGCCAACAGAGACTTTGAGGACTCCTGGGATCACTTGGTCCACAATCCATTCTCGTGGCTTAAAAGTTCAAAAATCATCAAGAAACACGCTGTGCCACAGCTGCCCAATCCAAGGAACTTAATGATCCCTATCAGAAGGAGGTATTTTCACCTCCTTTCCCTGCAGGAAGGCACATCAGCCTGGCTGCAGAGCCCTCTCCTTGGCACGGGCTCATCTTTGACTTCCAGCTCCTCAGGTTACACCCCCCTTTCCTCCCACTTTACCACCCTGCCAGAGGAAGAGCCCAGCACTGAGCTCAGCTTTCTGAAGACTTCAGGGTTTTAAAGTCCCAGTAAGCCAGGCCAAGCTCAGCTGGAGAGCTCCTGGACACCGGAGAAGCAAAGGCAGAGCAAAGCCAAGCTGAGTAACCACAAGACAACCTCCTGCGAGGGGAAGGCAGGTCATGTCACATCACACCTCCAGCTGCCTCTCGTGCCAGGCCATTCCCAGAGGAGCAGCCTCAGCAGCTACATCAGAAGAGCCAGGAGACACCAAGACGTTCACGTGCCTGATCACCCACGAGAGACTCCAACAACATCCACAGTTTTCACACACTGTGGGACCTGAAGTGCCATGGAAACAGCTTGGAGCTGCTCACAGACAGCCCTCTCTTCCACAGAGGTTGAAAAATTCCAGCTGGTTTTCAAGTATGAGCAGCCCAAATCAGATATCCCTGCAAGGAAAGCAGCATCCCACTTCTCAAAGCCCTTTTTTTTTTATGACCACCCCAACTGTCCAAACCCACCAGTGCAGGGAGCAGCAGAGAAAGGAAACATTTCCATCTCCTCTCCCCCAGGGATGTATCACCCACTGGCCCCCGTGTTGACTCCTAGGGATTTTTCCAAGTGTTTTACCACGTAGGGTTGGAAACACTCCCCCCAGGCACTCCGTGTGCCTGGGATTGCTGTGCTGAGATGGGCCCCAGCTGCCTCCAGGAAACCCCCGGTGCCTCAAATGACAAGTGTTCCTGACACCGCACCACGGTTCGCTTTTCCTTCGTTTTTCATCCCAGATTATTGGTTGCCAAAAAAAGTTTTGCTGCCTGAACAGGTCCAACCAGCTTTCACCCCATACCTCTCCCTGAAAGCAGCTCGGAATGTGAAGGGTAATTACGCGTTGAGGGCACGGGAGATCGTTAAAATAAATTACTTGGATCCTGAAGCCTACGAACGGTCCTCCTCTGCAATTAAAGTCATTTCATATTTCAGCTCGTTTTGTCACCTTGTCCATCTTTCCCCAAGTTGTAAATTAAACCCAGGAAGGCACATAAAAGCCTGTGAAGTTCTCTGTAATAAATGGGGCTGTAGCAGTGGCAGGAGGAGCAGATGCAGCGCACAGGTCACACTCTCTGGGCTGCAAACCTCGGTCTGTGCAGTTGGCACAAGTGCCACGGGCCACCAAGCTGCTGGTTTTGGCTCTTTGGCACGAGGCAGGGCTCTGCTCTCACCTGATACTGCTTCACTTGCCCCAAGAGCTTCACACGTGAAAGGCCACGTGCCTGCACCCCATCACTGCAGTGCCTGTGGATGGTGAACACCACATTGCCCATATTTCATGGTCCCCGTGGCTCTGGCACTCTCCTTTCTCACAGCTGCCAGATTTCGTGCCTCTTCTCTCTTCCCAAACCAGCATCCCTAGCTGGATTCATCCCTCTGCAGGCGGCACATGCAGCCAATCAGCTCCAGAAAAGCATTGTGGGCATACAGGAGTATCCTGTCTCTTAGAGATGGATGCACCTCAGAGCACCTCCTGGGCTGCTGCCAGGATTTCATCACACACTCCTGCAGGGTTCCAGGAGCACCTTGTACTCACAGACAACATGGGAACTACATGGACAGTTCTCCAGCCACCACCACCTGGGCCAGATGACCTGAGACACGTTGAAAGACACCAGGATGCCCGATGGAATTATTCTTGGATGCTTGTGCTGGCAAATGAAGCCCAAGAGAGGGTTTGGATGGGATAGTGGGATCCTGAAATGACGAAAACTGAAACGACTAAAATGAACTAAAATGACTTTTGTCGCTGTCCCTATCCATGACAGGGGGATGGAACTGGATGATCCTTAAGGTCCCTTCCACCCCAAACCATCCTATGATTGTATTCCTGCCGGTGCTGTTGGCTTTGTGTGAGACCTGGCTTTGGCCTCAGAGGTGGCAGAAGAGAAAAACCCCACGCTCAGCCCATCCCATCCCATCAGCTCAGCCCCTGATGCTCCCACAGCTGCCTTCCCTGCCTGGAGGAGGAGGAGGAGGAGCAGAGCCCTCGTCCCGCCCTGTGGAAACCCAGAGTAAACATTTGACGTGCCCTGGATCAGCCCATTCACCCCGGACAACACATCCCTCATTGTTGTCCACACAAGCTCCGCTGTGTTCCCTTTTCCCGGCTCCTCCACCGAGTCCCCGACTGCCCGTGGTGCCCCCAGGCCGCATTCCCGCGGTGCCAGCAGACCTGGCGCCGCCAGGGCGTGGGCAGTGGGCACCCACCGAGGTTCTGGGACCTGCCAGCCCCGGGGAGGAACTGCCCACGGGGTCTGAGCGCAGGCAGCAACCCCGGGCAGGCAGCGCGTCCGTGCGGGTCATTGTTCCAGCACAAGGGATCTTTGGGGAGGAGAGTTTTCCCCCAGTCTTTGTGGAGGGATCAGATCGTTTCTCCCTGTGTTTATCTGAGATAGAACTGGCCATGGTGGCTGGTGAGACGTCTGATGCTGCCTTTGTGTGCTCCGGTCTCTGATGTTTAGAGCTGTTCCCTGCAGGAAAAGTGACTCCACAGTTGGCAAAAAGGGACATTCTCCCCATTGGTGATGGCTCTGGGGTGTCACTGAGCAGTCAAACCTCGGGCCAGCAGGACAAAACCATCCTCAGCCCCAGGGGTTGGCTGGTGGGCAAAACCACACGACAGGGTGACATCAGCAGTGCCAACATCCAAACCCCAGGGCAATCAGAACTATTTTGGGAATCCCTCCCTGAGAGAGGGGCCATGTGATCCAGGGAGGAGATGCATCCTGCTCTGAAGGCTCAGGAGATACCAGCCTTCAGCATCCCTCAAGCCTGCAGATGACCCTGCCTTGTGAATGAACACCCCCAAGCCCATCACTTCCAAAGCTCTGTGCTCTAGATGTCATCCATGACCCTCCTGCCTCAGCATCCTCAGAGAAGACACCAAGGGGAGGCACCTTTGGATGGGACTGTGTTGGGAACTCATGACTCAGTTACTTCAGAGCAGCCCCAGGGGTGATGGAGCGGGGCAGCTCCAGCTCAGGGCATCAAAACCTTCTCCTTAACTCTCTCATGAGCTCGTGGGTGACCCAGGTCAAGTCGTTTCACCCCTGTTTCTCTTCTGTGAAACAAGCACATCCTGACCTCCTTCACGGAGATCTATCCCAAAACACCCACTTGAGAGCTCATTTTTGGCTCCACACACCAAATGACCCCGTCCTTTATACATGCCTGTGGAATAAAGCACACATCCCCCTCAGAGACATCTGTCCCACAACACCAGCTCCACTCCAAGCCTCTGCAGCGACCAGAGAGCAGAAGGACAGGAGATGAGACCACGAGCAGCACGCCCAAAGAGCCAAGACCTGCCAGGAGCACAGGCAGACCTCCCCCCTGCCAGCACCGAGCAAGACCCGTCTCGCTGCCACCCACCCCATCCTCATTCTCCCTTTTCACGATGAACAGCAATTACAGCCGAGTCATATTCACAGGGCACCCTCCGTGAAAGCCTTAAAGACAGGGCTCCACACAAAACCACCGCCAACCCAAAGCCACAGCACTTCCCCTCGCGTTCCTGGGTTGCGACGGGGCGAACCGAGACGGGGGAGCGGGGACGGCCGGAGAACAAAAGCTCCACACAGAGCCTTCCTGCCCGACTTGAATCGCAGCCCTGAGCGCTGATACAGTCTCAACTGCGGTAATTATCGCTGGCTTTGAAGGCTAACGTGTGCAGAGTGCGCTTTCCACACCTATTTCACCCGAATAGACAACACTTACCTCATCCTCGGCTGTACCTGCCCCTCCGGAGCCCTTTGTAGTCCTGCCAGGGCAGCTCATTACTGCTCCCAACTGCAGCTTCTTTGGAACCAGAGACAGTAACATTATGCAGGGGGAGAATGCCCGATGAAAAAAGGCTGCCCTGAATTACAGCTCCACACCACCATGAGAAAGCTTTTACTGTATTGTTTCGACCCACTCGATGAGGGGAAATTAAAGGATTAAGTTTCCCAAGGGATGTCTGTCTGTCGTGCACACCCTCCCACAGGTCCAGCCCTGGCTCATCCTCGACCCTCCACCCTGAATGACCCTCCTCTCCTCCCAGTTCTTCTCATGGCCTTTCCATCCAGATCATCTGTTTTGTCTGTGCCACCCAAAGGCAAATCCAACCGATTGCCTCGTTGGAGACGAGACTTCTTGCCATTTTGCCATGGAAGTGGCAGATCCAGAGGAATGCTATAAAACCGAGGTGGGCTTCCCCAACATCAGCAAAGCCCAGATAGCTCTGAGGCGGTGATGCAGAAGAGGAAGCCCATTTGTCCAAGAAAATGCTCCGAGGATATCTTAAAGATGGTCTCGACCACGCAGAGCTGAGCCCCAGCGCTCTGTCAACAGTGAAAACAGGCTCTGCAGAGCAGCCACACGGCACCAGGGAGCCAGAACAGAGTTCAGCAGCCTCTGCAAGGCACAAACTCATCCCCCTTCCAACTGGTCCAGTTTGGACCAGCTGATCCCCCCACACTCCCCTCATCCCCACCCGGTGCGCGTCCAAACAGAGTGGCCTTAGCAGACTCAGGGCGTGAGATCAGGTTCCATGAACAGATAAAAAACAGGATGACAATTTGGGTTATTTGGTTCTACAGGTGCTGGAAGAGTCTCTCACAAAAGGCTTGGCACCCACACGCCACAAGTGCCACCAGAAAGGGCAGGAGGTGACACGCAGCCAAATGCCACCCAGCTGAGGATCACCGGATCAGCCCCTGCACACGGGGCTGGTGGGGACACCAGCTGGGCTCCTCCAGCTCTGCAGCCAACAAAGTCAACTCCTCCATCTCAGCAGTAAAAACCTGCTTCAAGTGGTTTTGGCATGAGCACCCAGGAGCAAGAGCTCCATTGTCCCGTGGGACCATATTCCCAAAGCAAACATCTCAATCCATGTCGGGAAGCCCTCGGGAAGGCAGTGGCCAGTTGTGCAGCCCAGCAGTGCTCCAACCTCTGCATGCTGGCATTTGTGGGGCATTAAAGCTGAGATTTCACAGGGGCACCGCTACATCCTAAAAAGCAAAGAGGGTTTAAGACTGAACACCCTGATGCTCTTTGCCCTGTTCAGCGCTGGCACCAGGCTTTGCTATCTGCTTTTCCCCGGAGAAAAGGACCTGGCAAAGGGGACACTGCAGCTATTCACCACCAGCAGCGCCCCCCTCCTCAAGCCATGCCCAAAGGGATGGAGAATTTTGGCATTTTGATTACTAAAAAAGAGAGAACATCAGCACTGCCCACAGTCGGCGCTGGCAGAGGAGCCGCAGCGCCCGCCTGGCACCGGGCTCAGGGCAAGCTCCAACCACGAACAATGTTGTGTCTGTAGAGCTCTGATAACGTGGGGGCTGACACAGGAACAAGACAATTCCTGCAGTTATTTCAGATTTTTCTTTTTTTTTTTTGTCTGGCCCCGTGGAGCCTTGGATAGGGAATAAATCCATAACTGTTTTCCTTATTCCAGGCTGACGCCTGGCAGCTCTGAGCGGGGCCCAAACGCTGCTGTGCACGAGCAGGGGCTGCACCAGCTGCCCTGAATAGGAGTGACAGGTCGTGGTGGATTTTTGCTGCTGCCTGGCTGAGCTCCAGGAGTCATCTTGGCCCAGCAGACTGACTGTGTGTGTTTGTGTGTGTGTCTCAGAACGACATCGTGAGCAGCCGTAGGAAGTGCTGTGGCTCATTGCAGGGGTTACAAACCAGCATCATCTGCTCCAGATCCTCCTGGATTCAGATTCCCAACCCTCTGACTGCTCGAAACATGGGGGGGGGCTCCAAGCCATGCAAGTGAAGGGGTCACAGCTTGTGTGGACTCCACAGAGGCACCAAGGCAGTTGTGCTGGGAGAGCTGAGCCCCAGCTCAAGGAGGGCTCAAACATCCACAGAGTGCACCACACTGCTTCCAAAAACAAGGAAGAGAACTGGGGGGGGGGGGGAAGGCCATAAATAGGGAAAATATTCCACACAGCTTTTATTTTGATGCACTGGGTCCCATGGAGATGTTCAGAAGGGCAGAATCAGTCAGGTGGGAAAGGCCCTAAAATCTCATTCCAGCTCTCTCCCATGGGCAGGGACACCTTCCACCAGACCAGGTTGCTCCAAACCCCATCAGCTCCCCACTAGTAATAAAGGAGATAAAACAGACACTCTTCAATGTCATCTCTCCCTACCATTAATTAGACACGTTAATGAGCCTAACTACCAGAAGTGCTGCTGATCCGTCTACCAGTACTTAGCTCTAGGTTTTCCAGTCCTCACTGATGCTTGATTTTTAGACCACATTTTAAAAACCCCTCCTAGGACCCCAAACAGCAAGAACAGTGTCATACTCAGAGAAGAAAAAACAGTTTTGAGGCACAAGGTGGTTTAACGTTTTAGAGATGGCACTTAAGCTCTCAGAAGCCATCTCTGCTCTCTGAGCCCAGCTCCTCCCAAAACCAGCTCCCATCCCTGCAGCTCTAAGCCACACCAACCAAAAAAAAAAAAAAAGCCTTTGGGTGTCTATCAGTACAATTTCAGCCTTAATTACAGAGCACCATTAAGTGACACTATTGTTCCCTGCAAAAGCCTGTCGAGTTATTTATTAGGAAAGGATTTGGCAAATTGAGCCAAACTGCCAAAGCTTTGATAAACTGAAACCTCCTTTTCCCCTGTGATCTCAGTGAAGCAGATTTTCTTTTCCTGGAGGCTTTGAAATCTGAAGTCTGAGTAGCTGTCACTGAGTGACGATGACAAAGGACTGTTTTACTGCCACTCAGAAAAAACTGAGATGTTCACAGTCTTTACAGTGACAATAACCTGGCCAGAGCAACAAGGCTGTGGACTTCTTTATTCCATGAGGCAGGGCACTCAGATGCCTTTCATCTCTGGGCACTAGAAAGCATCATCGCTGCTTTACGACTTGGGAACTACAGAGAAGAGAACCACAAGTCCATTTTTTTCCCATTTTTGATTCATTACAGTTTATTCTGATACATGAGAGCAGAGCTGCCCCTTCCTCACACCCTCACACTTCCAAGAGGGTGCAAACCCCCTGGAAAGCTTTGCCTGCAGCTGTCCTGAGCCAGGAGCACGAGTGTCCCAGGGATGCTCTGATGGCTGGTGTGGGGTCACCCTCAGCCTGGCACTCCCACCACAGGCTCAGACCCGGCTGAACTCACATCAGGAGTGGGTCCCTCACACCTCCCACAGCAAGGAACGGGCCCACAGGGAGGATTTCCAGATGACACCACAGCCCAAATTGCTCCTGCTTTCACCAACACCACTTTGGTCCTGCTGGGGAGATTTCCCAGCAGGACAAGCAGTTTATTCCATCAGGACACGTAGCAGAAAGTGACAATTCAACCTCCAGACCTTTGCGCTCTTTAAACATTTTTAAGTATGAATTTCTCCCACCCCACGAGTGCAGAAGTGCCTTTTCCACCTCATGATTTCTGAGTGACACAGGGGTGACACTTGTGGTCGATCCACTCAGCATCCCATGATGAATCCTCAAGTAACTGTCAGGAAGATGAGTGTCAGTGGCTGGATTTCCCTTCCTGCACAGGACAGTACTGACCCTGATGGGTTGCTCCTCTTCCATGCAAGGAGCTGTTTTTTTCACTGCCAACAGCTAATTCCTAAGCAGATTCTTTTCAAATGTTAATTACAGCAGAACATGCTTGAATTTTACTGACCCCATCAAATCTGACAGGCAACTGCTCATGTTACCCAGAGCCACTTGAAAGGAAAATAAAGCCGAGTATATCTTCAGGCTAAAATATTTGTTAGTCTAAAAAAGCTGCAAGCTTCGACCATAACCTTGCAATTTCCCTTGTATGTATTTATGTTGATAACAGGTTCAGGACAGTAATTACTGGGCTTGTAAATGCAAGCAAACATCAGCTCTCAGGGCCAAAGGCCAAAACCAGAGCGTGTCTGGTGTTCAGGAAGGATGGGAATTGATTGCTCCTTATTGACACACAGACAAAAGATTTTATTCCCAGATCAAGGCAAAGTACAAGGGAACAAGTTGCTTGAAGAGCAGGCAGTAATATTTTTAAGAGGGGAGGGGTGTGTGTGTCTTGGAGTGGAACCATCTTTGCTCCTTTGGGAGGAGAAGATCTGCAGGTCCCTTCCCACCAGATAGCAGCAAGGACCTGGGATGTTTGTTTTTCCAAGCCTGGTGCATCTCCAGCTGTTTGGACACACAGGAAGGCACCTTCCCCTCCAGGCAGGTCTGGAGGTTTGGAGCTGATGGGCTGAGCACAGCAGGACATGGAGTGGCTGAGGGTCACACAGAGCAGCTTTTGGGCTTGTCTTTGTTTAAACAAACTCCCCCTCCAGTCACCTGCCCAATGACCACCAGCACCTCACCGGGCTGGGGAGCTTCAACATTTCAAATCCTGCAGGGAATACAGTGGGGTAACTGGGACCTGACAGTTCTTGTGACATTAAAATCCATGGAATCGCCCCAGGGAGACACTGAGGGTGCACCAGGGACAATCCAGTGCTGTGTCAATAGTTTAAGATGCCTCCCACAGCCTGACAGCAGAAGGTGGCCCAGGCCATGCCCTTCCCACCCCACAGCACAGGTCACACACAGCTCTCCCACCACAACCCGCAGCATCACCCCACAAAGCCCCAAATTCCCCCAGGAGTTCACCCCCTTGTGTCCACATTTGACAATCACTCCTCCCACACGCCAAATGGAGGGTGGGAATTCCTTCTCTTCTCCCAGCTTTGGAACAAGCTGCTCTGTGCAACTGCCCCTAAACCACCTGCAGCTCACCCAGAGCACCCCACACTCTCCAGCTGTCCCAGAGCAGGGAGACTCCAAACCCCTCCCAGGCCTCAGGGTGCCAGATCAACCCCCAAAATCCCAGCTACAGACACGCCCTGTGCTTAACCCACACATTCCACCTTTCCACAGGAGAAAGGGTCCCTCCAAAACACCCAGCCCCGTTATTCTGACAGATGCAACACAATCCTGCCCCAATAAATCTGACTCAAAGCAGCTGAAGTGCAGGGACATCCTTCAAGGAAACAATTACAGGCTGACAAACACTTGGACGAGGCTGCAGCTCCACCTTCTCCAAGGAGCTCAAGAAGCTCCAACACTTCTCCGGTGATTATTTCCCCAAAGTTGGAAACTGCTCCAAGTCTCAACATTGGTTAAGCCTAAAACCACCTTGCCAGCCCATCTCCAGCACAGCCACCCCACCACCACAGGGAGGGGGCGGGGGGTCACTGTGTCCCCACCAGTATGAGCAGCCCGAAGTCACAGTGGGAAAATGGGATGGATTTTGGATGCATCTGATGGTTTTTCCTGCCATTACGCCAGAGGGAAGAAGCAAAGTATTTCCCAGGGATATCCAGAGAACAAACAGACCTTAAGCAGGACCCTGCCAGCCAGACCCATCTCCCATCGCTCTCAAGGCTGCTCCACCCCACATGCTGGGATCACACCAGTTGTGGATGCAAAACAAATTAAGTCTTTGGCTTTATTGCACTTTGATTTTTTCCTATTTACCACCCCTCTGTATTAGCCTTTCTTCAGCTTTGGCTTCTCCCTCTGCTTCCCCAAGTCCAAATTTTCATTTTTTTTTGCCCCTTTTTATGCTTTTGGGTTTGTCATTTTCTCCATCCCTGCTGATACCCCCTTCCTCCTTGTCCTGAGCCCTTCGCTGTGCCCTGCTCTTCCCTGAAGCAGGAGAAATCTCCCCCAGATCCCACATTTTCACCTCCAGACACGGTGGCCACGGGTGACATCCTCCCCTGTTTATTTAAATCCCAGGACACTCAGGGCCCTGGGGGCTGCCTTGGCTGGGACACAACCCTCCTTCTCCCACCCCTAAAAATCAGCCAGAAAAGATGCATTTGAAGGTCTCAGCCCCCTGCAGAGAAGAAAACTCACTCTTGGTGGCATTAAGGAGGTGCAGGAAGCACCAAGACACAACCGGTGTTCTCCAGGTGTGACCACACCTTGGACAGAGGGGTCTTGCTCTCCTGCTCCAAGCTTTGTTAGGACTGGGATGTTCTCAGCTCCATCCAATCCCTGCCCCCGGGCTACTGGAAACAAACCCGCAGTAAATGGTTTCACAAGAGCAGCCAAAACCCTCTGACAGGGCTTATCTCTCAGCCCAAATCTAAAGCTGCCTTTCCCTTCATCAGTCAGGTTTCTCCAGCCATGGGAAGGGCCCGGGCAAAGCTCCTGATCCCGGAGCCCGGGAACATTCCTCTCCCAAAGAGAAAAGCACCGGCTTTTGTGAAATCAAGGCTGTTTTTCCCTTCCTCTCCCAGCATTCCCAAGAGCTGGTGCGCTGACAGCTCGTGGAATCCCAGCTCCAGTCAGGGTTTCCATCTCACCCTCCCCATTTTATCCCGAGGAATTTAAACCCCCTGCAAAGTTAACAACCCTGTGCTCATGGCAAGTTGCAAAACGGGTTCCTGTGTTATCTGGGAGCCTTCTGGTCTCAGTGTGAGGCACTGAAACCACCACTGGAGCTTCACCCCAGAGCAAGGAGGCAGATTAAGGCTTCCTGCACTGCTTATGACAGCACAAAAAAAAAAGCTTTTTCCACTAAAAAAAGTCAGCCTGGCCACTGCTCAGCACATCCTGCAGCCACTCTGGATGGTTTCCATCAAACCCCACACCCCAGGAGCCAGCACCTGCTGAAATCACTGCCCAAACCCACTGCAAGAAGCTACTGCCACCTGCACCCAGAGGTGGGGCCTGAACACGGGACTTTTGGCTTTATGACAGGAAAAGGGAAACCCAAACCATGAGATGCCTTTTTTTTTTCTTTTTTTTTTTTTTTTTTTTTTTGAATCTCGATAGAAACAAATTTGGGAGGGGTTTATCAGACATGTGCAGGGCACGTGGCCCCTGGGGAGGGAGGGAGGGTTTTCTCATGGCTGGATCCTTTATTGAGGTTTTGGTTGGGGGCTGAGCAGCCTTTGAAGGCTCCAGCTGAGGCTGCTCAGCGGGAGGAAACGTTCAGGCCCCAGAACCTGGGGGAGCTCGACCCGTTTAGTCAGAGAAACCCACATCACACACAGCCCAAATGCCACTTCCATCATCTCCCCTCAGCACAGGATGCCATTGACACAGAGATAACACCCCCTCCTTGTGCCAGACGTTTGTCTCTATCCACTTTGTGTCTGTATCCAGGAGGATTTCCTTAGATTCACTTCCAAAGGGTTTGTTGAATCCTGACCACAAGCAAAACAGGGCAAGAACTCCCCAGACTTCACCGGAGCTGTTCAAGTGTTCAGACTCTCACTTAAGGCTAGAGCTAAAAATGGGAAAACTCCCAGAAATCTGTAATAAATAATTCCACCCTGCAGTTTTCTTCCTTAATCCCCCGATTAACCCTTCTGGATTAGTACATCAAGCTGCAGCTTGGTTGTTCCTATCCAATATATATATATATATATATATATATATGTGCCAACCTCCATCCTAGCATCTCTATTTTCCATGAGGATCCATAAACCCACCCAAAAAGCTGGGTTCAGGGGGCTGCCACAAGAGTGGGAAGTTCCTGCTGGGCATTTATTTGCTTTCTGTATGAATAAATCCGGGGTTAAACACTGCTGAAATGTTTTGTAAACATCTCTTCCAAGAGAGACAGAATGTTTCTGCTCTTGGTGGCACCTGAGCTGTTTGTACACACCAGTAAGTTCCTGAGAACTGCAGATTCCTGCAGCCTTAAACAGCCCAGATTTTTCCTGTCAAGCCCAGCAGACCCAGTCAAGTTAGTGCAGGGATGACTTTGGTCCAACAAGGAGCATTTTAGAAGCAAGGCAAAGCTCAAAGCCCTTGGGGAGGCTTTGGGAACCCCACCAAGATCAGCACTATCAAAGAGGAAATTAATACTCAAAAAGACTTCTTTCTCCAAAATCCCAGAGTTGTTTAGGTTGGGAAAAGAGCTCTGAGATCATCAAATCCAACCATTCCCCCAGCACTGCCAAGAACCCACCACTAAACCACGTCCCCACATGCCACATCTCTACATTTTTTGAACAATTCCAGGGACAGTGATTCCACCACTTCCCTGGACAGCCTGTGCCAATGCTTGACCACCTTTTCAGCCAAGTTTTCCCATGGAAAATCCAGTCTCCTAAGGAGCTGCTGCTGCTCTGCCCCACACTGTCCAAGGGCAAAGGATGCTCAGGGAAGCAGGTTTTGGGTTTCCACCTCCCCAGCCACCTCTGCCCTTCCCAAGCAGAGCCTTGTGCTCACCAGATGCTCTCAGCTGACTCAGGGGCTCGTTATAACTAATACTTTGGTGTTGTATGAGTTCACAATCCTCCCCCCCCAATCATCCAAGGGAGCCTGTAAAACACGTTGGCTGCCTCATTTATGATGATATGTGAGGCTTGGAAAATACCTCTGGGGACAAGCCAAGCTGTGAACAATCCCTGTCAGCATACTGGGATTTCAACCCGAGCCACAGAAGCCAAGGTGTCAAAGTTTCAGCCTAATTCACATCTGCTCAGCAGTAATTCTGCTCAACTCACTTCAGTTTGTGCTGAACACTCAGCACCCTCCAACCAAAGGGGACATCCAACACCCTCTAGAAACCAGGCAGGGCAGCATCTTTACCACACACAGGACACCAGCACCACCCTCCCCAGGGGGAGAACAACTTTTCAGGGATTCTTTTCCAAAATGCAGCTGGAGAGAAGTTGTTTCCAGCACAAATCCCTCCTGCTGGTCCATCACAGCCTCTCATCCCTGGAGACAACAGCTCCCACCACGGGTGAGAGCTCTGCCCCATCTCCTTCCCGCCTTTCCAGGTAATCTGCCAGAGCCTGCCTCAGAAATTAAGAAGATTTTTTCTTAATAAGGAGGATTTTTCAGTAGAAAAAGTGCCACTTTCCTCTCTGTGTCAGCTGTTGAGCAGAAATTGCAGTAAGGAACGCAAGAGGTCGAACCTCACTCAGCACAGACTAGAGAAGCCCTCACCTCCAGCAAGAATTTGGAGGTCCTTGTGAAGTAGCAAGAACTTGCCACGTTTCCAGATTGTCCCACATTTACCTCCTACACCCCTCCTTCCCACACCCAAGTGCCCAGCACTCCATCAAGCAGCAAATGGACAAGAAATGTTTTCACCAACCCCACACTCAACTGCACCGATCTGGTGTCCCCTTATCCTCTTATCTTCATTTATTTTATATCTCAGTCTCCAACCAAACACCTTCAGCCACTTGTGCTCTTCAAGGGTTAAAAGCTGCTCACACACCTGATGAGGTATTAAGACAGAGGCTTTGGTGCTGATTAATCATTAGCAGGAGTTTCCTCAGCATAACTCAAAAAAAAAAAAAAAAAAAAAAAAAAGGTCCCACCAAACTGGCTGCTCCAGGAGCCTTTGTGATGCTTTAAACAGCACAATATTCCAGGTGCAAGAGCAGCTCCTTTGGGATAATATAAAATGGATTCACCTCCATGTGGGGCCACGTGAGGTGAGCAAAGTTTGGGTGAGATAATGCACCGTGCAGAAAGCAGCTCTTTGCTTGATGAGGGGTTTTGCACAGGGGTTCTCATGGTGATTTCTGGATGAAAACGCTGGGAAAGGCCCTCTTGGTGCTGTATTGATATTTTTGCAAAGGGCACTCCTGGGCTATAACTACAAACCTTTACTCCAGAGGGGACCAAGAGGAGCAAAATTACCTCAGTGAATTCCCAAGATAAAATTAAGAAAAATGAGATTTTCTTTTTTTGGGGTGGGAGAAGCAATGAACAGATGTTGGACCCAGCACTGATAACCAGCCACAAAGCTCAGTATTGCCAGTGCCTATTGTTCATTTACTGCAGAGCTGCCCAGGTGCTCTTGGAGTCAAGGGTGGTGTGAGCCACATGGAACTGCAAATTCCAAGGAAATGAAGGTTCCCTACACTGACACCATCCCAGGGCTCTTGCCCTCCCGGTGTCTCAGGCTGCACGCTGGGACAGAGCTGGAATATTTACCTGTCCCTGCAGGCACAGGGAAAAACGAGTCAACTGATCTTATGAAATCTGCTAATTAATGTTTATAAAGATCCCGAGGTGAGAGTCTCTATGTAATTATTTGACAGCACACCCTGTTCCTTATCAAGGGACCTGTCTGTAACCTCAGAGCCCAGAATGCTGCTCTGCTTTAATCCAGCCCTTTTCCAGCCCAGTTTGGAGAGGCCAGGCTGGGGCAGTGCAGAACTTGACTTAACCAAGCCCCTGAAGGACAAGGCAGGGTTTTAGAGCCCAGCCTGACCAGGGAGATAAAGCTAATTTTAAAATGCAAGACATACTCTGCATGAAGAATTCTGGGACCACATAACACCACTGATACCATCTAAAACCACCAAAAACTCTTGCACAGCCCTTTTATCCCCAGCCAGCTCAAGCCTGGTGTGAACTGGAGCAATTCCACCACGGTGGCAGTGACGGCACCCCTGGAAGACCTGCACAATTCCAACCCCAGCATTCCAGCTCCTGGCAACACCCATTCAGTGGCAAAACCCTCATTCCATGAGCAGGACATGGCTGGGATCGACCTGGCACCCCACAGCTCCAAGGTTATCCTGAGGAGAAGGTGGTTGCTCAGGTTAAGCTCTTAATACCCAATTAATTCCTGCTCCTAACGCCTCCTCCCCTCTGCTTTTGGAGAGACAACAGCATCAGATTTTCCAGCAGGAAAAGCCTTGTGTGCAAGGAGCATTTTCTTTCAGCAAAGAGCTCAAGAAGTGCAAAGGGTCACGGGAGCTCTGAGATGACATCAGCCTCTTTACTATTAATCCTGTGTTGAATATTACCCAGGAGAGAGTAATTTTTAATGGGGCCCTGGCTTGTCTTGTTTAAACTTGCACATACCTGAGCTCCTTTTAGGCCTAAACCCACAGAAAAGAAAATAATGCAGCTTGGCTTTAGTGCAAGCAAGAGAAGTGCTAATTCCCCCTCCTTTTATCTCCAGGTTTACTCAGTAGTACAGAGTCAACAGACAAAAATGGGGATTGTTACATTAAGGCACACCTAATAATACTACACCATTCTTAATGCCAATTAACTCTGGGGCCTTTCAACGCTGCAGTCACTCAGAGCACACTTCAGATAATGCAGCTGATAGAGGAGAGGGGGGAAAAAAAGCAGCAATGAAAGGTTAAAGCTGAGCTTCCAGAAGTGGAAGGTGTCTTTGTTCTGCAGGTCTCTGGGGCTTCATCAACAGCCAAACCCCGGCATTCAACTCAAGAGGTGAGCCCCAAGCAGCAGGAAAGAAATTCAGGAGCCCAGTTTCAGTGCCTGTCCTGGATTTACAAATAAAACTGGGAGTAAAGGTGCTGAGCAGCTGAGCTGGGCTTGCCCAGCCAGTCACAGAATCACAGGCTGGGTCAGAAGGGACTTCAGGAATCACAGAATCACACCCCCCACACGGGGAGGGACACTTTCCACCAGACCAGGTTGCTCCAAGCACCATCCAACCCGGCCTTGGACTCCTCCAGGGATGGACCCTCTGAGCTAATAACGGCAAAGGGTGTCCCACGGAATCCAGCCCTGACATCCATCTACACCACTGGACACCGACAGGAGCCAGCGCCAGCAGAGCAGACACTGATCCCCCTGGCTCCACACACTCCTGCTCCGGGCAACTCACCCAAATCTGCCCAAGACAAACCTGCAGCCACATGGGGAAACTCCAGGGCTGACAAGCAAGAGGCTGCAGGAGGCTGAACGCTCTGCAGTTCTAGCGGGAGTTTTTCATTTTCCTGCTCTAAATTAAGTCATCAGGTTTGGTTATTTTTGAGATGGAAGGTATGATCTTCCTTTCTAAATATACACGTGGAAGGCTGCCAGGGGAACACCAGGGCCTCCAAAACCAACAGGCAGTTCAGCTTCCAGGAGAAGAGAAGCCCTTGGAGACCTCGGGAGCTGTTTGAAAGCTCTTTTTTCACGGCGAGGAGAGGAAGCCTTGGGAGGACTGCAGATCAGGAGAGCCCATGTTTGGGAGGCAAACCAAGGGAGCAGCAGGGCTTTCGAAGCAGGAGGACGTGTGTGAGCAGAGCAGCCCCGCAGTTCAAACAAGCCACAGAGCCCCGGATCCAGCAGGATCCTTTAATGAGCAGGATGGTGCTCCGAGGAGAAAGCGAGGAGCTGGCGGTGCTCCTGCACCTTCAGAACACTCTCACTCCTTGGGCTGAGTCAGCTCAGCTCCTTTTGAACCTATTCGTGGCAGGGCCACGCTGTCATTACCTACCCAAAGGTACAGACCTGTCTGACAGACTCCACACTGGGATTTGCCAGAGGAAAGCTCAGGATCCTCACAAGGGTGGGATGCTCCGGGGACAAACCCCCACAGTGGCATCACCCCTGTCCTGGGGCTCATGGTATGAGGGCAGGAGCTACCTCCAAAAGAGCTTGAGATTCATAAGAATTCCAGCTTCCAAAGGCATTCCTTCTCTGCCTTTTGCCCCAAAAATCCATGACTTCCCAATGTTGAGGAACTCTAAATTTTCTACTGAGATTCATAGAATTAAAGTAGGAGAAGACCCCTATAATTGAGTCCAGCCATTAACCCATCACTGCCAGGTCCACCACTAAACCATGTTCCCAAGCATCCAAAAGGATATAGGGGAAAAAAAAAACAAACCTAAAGTGAGGATTATTCATAAAAGCATTTTGTTGGGGTGGGAGTGACCTGTGACAGCGATGCCAGGCAGAGAATTGGCTCAAGGCTCAAAACTAAGGCTTTAGAAGTTCCTAAATTGAAGCAAACACCTTGTAACAACTTATAAAGCTATTGATTAAATCACAGAATCTGACACTATAGAAAAATCACTAATTGCCTCAGGGGGAAGGGAAGAACAATTTTTTTTTTTTTTTTTCCAAATGCAAATATAAGCAGGCTGATTTGTGCCAAGGAATTTCTCCTTTTAAACCTGCACTGTTTGTTCTGTGGCACAGAGCAGGGTTTCAGCTCGGAGTTTTGTGTTCAGTGCAGTCACCAGGGTTAAAGGGAAGGTCTGGAGCCCTGGGATGTCACCCCACAGGGCAGAGCAGGGCTGTGTAACCAGAGCAGCCCGACGGCCTCGAAGCAGGAAATCCATTTTCCCTTGGATTAGCACGTTGGACAAAGTCAATCTAACTCATTTCAACAGGCTGTTCCCAGTTGCAAAGACAGGCCTGCCTTGTGTTTTGTAGGGAAAGGAGCCCATTGGGGGAGATGTGAGCTACAACAGCAATATCTGTGAATTTTAAAACCATCTGTGCTGCCTTTTATCTGCTGTGTTGCTGAAAACAAGAGCAGGATGGTGGCAAATCAGGTCACTTCACACCACAGAGCCAAACAAGAGTTCTCTGGGTCTTGCTGCTACACTTAAAGATGTCTCAGGCAGAGCTGTGCTTGGAGACAGACGACCCAGCAGCCCTTCCCTGTGCTAATCACAACCAGCCCCCTCCAGCTTGGAATATCAAACCAGTCCCCACTGCTGCTCTGCTGGATGAGCAAAACCCAGCTGCAGGTTTCAAGTGACTTTTTCTCTCTTTTCTATCAGGCTGGATCCAATTAGGAAAGGAACAGAACCGTCACAGAGGCCAAACCACCCTCTTCTGCCTTCCCCCACAAAGGATCCCACCAGGCAGCCTGGGTTAAGCCAAAGGAGAGGTGCTCCTGTGGTAAAATTCATGGAGATGCCACCCAAACCCACTGCAGTCACGACAGGACGATGAGCAGGTTTAATTACAGCTCCTGGATTTGGCTGCTGCTGCCAATTCCCAGTGCAGTCCCACACACACCAGGCCATCTCCAGGCTCAGGAACATCAAAAGGCCTGGAGATGCCGAGCGAGGGAAACCAGGAATTCTGATGCAAATCCATCCAGCCCATCAGCCAGAGCTCCAAAGCAAAGCTCAACCAGAAATACAGCTCCTTCAGACTGGGAGCTCTTGCAACACCCAGCCTTTCCTGCTTCTCCCAAGCCCTGGAATTGCCCTGAAAGAGCCTTTCTGAAGATACTTCAGAAGACCTGTGTTTAGACTTCTCTACCTCTCTGCACACACATTTCCAGTGAAGGTCATGGCACATCCCATCACCAACCTCTCCTTCCCCAAGGAAGAGTCACCTCCAGCTGTCTCATGACTTGGGACAAGGATGTCAAGGGAACTACACAGGGATTCTGAAATTCCAAGCAATGCCGTTTCATAATTCCTTAAAAAGCAGCGATTTACCTTAAAACCAGATTTAGGATTATGGGCCACAACTCAGCTCCCAGTTTGGTAAACTGGGACGTGGCTGACTCCGCGTTTCCCGCCACAAACAGCAGCTCCCCCCACCCATGCTGCAAAAAAAACCCATCTCCTCGGTGTTTGAAAATGAATTACTTTAATGAGGAATGCGTCCATATTCCCATTAAAAAAAAATAAATTATTCTCCCAGAAGACTGCTGGATTTATGAAAAAAAAATAAAAAAAAAAATAAAAAAAGGCCCCAAACAACAGGAAGAGACGAGGCCATTCCTGCTCTCTGCTAATGGGGTGTTAAATTATCCCAATTACATGTGTTGCAATGTCACATATTTAGCTCCGTAACAAGCAGTAAAAATCTTGGCAGCGCTTTTGGCCAAAGGCAATTGCTTATCAAACTCGGTGCCAGAGAAAAATGATAACTATTTCCTAATGCACGGGAGGAATTGTGCACGGGGTGCAGAGCTTCATTAGCCGGAGACAGGCCCATTGTGGTGGCAGGGCTTTAATGTGCAGGGCTCGGCCAGAGCGTGTCGGGGCAGGGAGGGCTGAGGGAAGAGGCTCCTGCTGGAGATGAGATGAGACGAGAAGAGCTCAGCCAGAGACAGGAGTGCTGGGGTGTGTTGATTCACTCCCTGCTTTTGGTGATTTATTTACAGGGCTGGATTTCTGCGCGCGAGGAGCTGCAGAGAGGGGCTGTCGGCAGCACCGAGGGGGTTGTGAAGGGTTTATGGAATCATTCAGGTTGGAAAGAAACCTTCAAGTTCATCGAGCCCAGCCATTAACCAACACCACCAAACCCCAAACCCACCAACTGGCTGCAGGAGGAATCAGCAAAGCTGGGATGGGTATCCCAAGTGCTGTTGCCTCCAGCCCACAGACACTGGACAGACTCACTGATCCTGCAGCACCAATCAAGCACAGCTCCCCTGGGAAAAGGAGGAATAAAGATGATCTTCTGCCCTGAGCAGCATCCAGATCTTTGTGGGATACACAACACGTGGATTTATTCTGTGTGGAGGGCCAGGAGCACATGAGGATTGTTTTACGTCACACAGACACTCCGAGGTTTGGGTTAGTGACTTGTTTCAGCCTGGTCTGGAAATCCTGCAGTGACAGCTATAGCCTCTCCCCACGCTCCAGCAGCTCCACATCCCATTCCTGCTGGAACCTGGAGAAGCAAACCCTGCTCTGAAGGGACAAAATAACGTGGTGGGGGAGGAAGAAAGTCAGCTGAACTCTGTGTAACCCCACCAAGAGTGCAAAGGGATTTCTCCTTTTCTTCCCTCTGGTTTGTCCATCCCTAATTAGTATCTCAGAGAAGCCGTGCTGGGATTTCGTAACCCCAATCCAGCGGGGAGGCTCAGCCAGGACTGCCTGGGGTTGCACAAATTCATCCTCTGTGCCTTGTCCTCCCAGCACTTCTCCCAGGCCAGACCAGGGGGTGTGCCAGGGGCCAAACTGACACACATCAAAGCACACTTTGGCCCCAGAAGTCCTCACAGGGTGACTGAAACGGGATCTTCTGGGGAGCTGGAGCTCCCTGGCCTGAAGCCAGTGCTGGGAGCAGATGGATTGTACCAGGCACGGAAGGATAAGGACTTTGCCATCCAAAGGTTGGCCCACAAAGGGTATAACCACTGCCTGCAGCTGCCAGTGGGGACAATTCTCCAAAATTGTGGCCATTAAATCTCCAGGGTGAGAACTCTGCCTGGGAACATCCGTCCAAGGCACAGCTCCAAGAGATGCAGGAGACTGGGGTGGAGGAGGAGGAAGGATGCAACCCACCCTCCATCACCCCAAAACTACAGGGCCAGCAGCTGGTTTCAAGGACTGCAAACACTTCTATGAACTATCAAAAAGCAGGACTTCTCATCACATATTTATAGGATATTTATAGGTGCTTCCCAGGAGTGCTGTGGCACAGCCTGGAAAACTTTGGGAAGGCTGAAGCACGTTGAGTTTGCAGTCAGATTTTGGAGGACTGTTTTCCTACAAATGGGTGTGTCAGGATTATTCACAGCATCCAATTTACACCCAGCCTTCCAGACTGTCATTAGATACTCACAACAGGAGTCAGATCTAAGAGCTCAACCGGGCCAGGGAACAAATCAGAGCTAAACCAGCCAAGAGAGTTAAATAAAACCACCGTGACTTACTGACAAGCCAAAACAGGAGATTGCTCATACAGAAACCTTTGATCCAAGAGGACAACAAGTGCTTAAAAGGAACCTCTTAGATTCACCAATTCCTCTTGCTCACGAGCCACCAAAACCTGGCCAGTACATTCCTTTGTGGAGGGATGAAGCTTTTAGACCAGATGTTGCAGATTGATCTTCAGAGCAACGACGACGTGGCTTTACAACCCATAATGTCTGGCTCACCAGGACTTCCTACTCACTGGAAGGTTCCAAGAGGTGTCCTTAATCTCCATCCCACCCCCCAGGGCGTACCCACCGCAATGCGGCTCACAGATGACTTCTCCTGGAGAAGCTCAGTCATTAACAGCTAGAGGAGGGGTCTCCATGGGAGGGATTTACTCCAAAGAAGACACTTCCTTCCTGATAATGCCTTCCAGCTTCCTTTTTCCCCCCTATTAACATCTGGGGGATATTTATAGGTAGCCAGTTTAGCTCAGTGGTTCCACATATGGTGGGCGCAGCATCGCCCTTCCAACCCCCGAGAGCAGAGAAAACCCTTCCCCTGGGAAGTGGTGACAAACAACCCTCAGCACTTCAGAAGGTTGGACATGGAGTCGCCAACACACGAAGAAACAACAGGGGAGGGAAAAAAAAAAAAGGAATATAAAGTGGTGTGACAGCTCTGGAAAAAAACAAGCAAAAATTATCCCGTTTGTATAAGATATTCCGAAAGCCAGTGTCAGTCCATCATGTTTCGTATTAAACCCAGATGGAGATCATCTCCTCTTCAAAGAGAAGTGGCTGTAGTTGTTACAGTTGGCCAGCTGGTTTTAAGCTCCCCTTTTCCCCGCAGTGTAATATATCCCGTGCTCGTTGGAGCTCACGTCCCATGGAATATCTGTGCAATTTGTAACCAGCACACAACACGGCTCAGCTGTAATTCCATAAATCACCCCCGAGCCTCCGTTTAACAATAAATCTTCTGATACCTCGGGATTGCAAGGGACCAAGTGAAGGTCTGAAAGGGTTCTGGGTTTTATTCTTTTTTTTTTTTTTTTCGCCTTTCAAAGAGCGAAAGAGATTCAAAGCCATTTGCAAAATCCACAAGGGGTCAGTGTCTTGGCAGAAATCCTCCTCCAGCGCCGAGGAGCACAGGCACTGCCTCGGCTCCAGGATGTTTTTAATACTCCGAGACGAGGGCAGGATTTGTGGGGGCAGGAGGGTTGATTTTGATGCTTCTCCCTCCCTCTCTTTTCAGTGAAGAAACAGCCACTCGAGTAGCAATTGTGCTTTGCTGCCCCGTTTTTCTGCTTGCCTCGGCACGAGCAGGGGCACCCAAGCAGAGCCCTGAAGGGGGATGCCGACCTTGGCCCCGTGTTGCTCAAGCAGGACGGAGCTGGGGCCGGGCAGGGAGGGGAGCTCAGCACCACCAGCTCTCCCAGAACTTCCCAGAGCTCAGAAACATCCTCTGTGGTGGGAAGGATCACAGCCCCCCCGGGTTCACTCAACACCCCACGAGGAGCTCAGGGCTCTCCACGGGTTCCCTGGTGCTCCCCAGTGTGGTGACATCAGCCCAGCCTGGGCAGGACACAGGGTGGAGCAAAGGGGGTGGCACAGGATCATAACACCCCAAAGGATCAGCCTACCCAAACCACAGCCCAAACCCACCACGGGGTTGGTGAGGTGCTGAACTCGTGCACAAACAACACCTCCCAGCTCTAAACACAGAGCAGACCCCAAGTTCTCCCTTCTCCATGATCCACTGAGGGGTAAAACACCAAAAGCAGGTCCACAGAAGTGAGGGGTTCAAACAAGATGATCTTCCAACCCAACCCATTCTGTAGGGGAACAGAACATTCCCCATCTCCAACTGGTAATCTCAGAGGTGTGTTTCGAAAATAAATTAATGAGTTCGACCTTGCTGCAGAAGTTTTCATTCACAATCCTGTCAAAAGCAGGCTGAGACTTCCAGGTCCATCTGCTGCACTTCCCTACCCCATTTTCCTGCCCCCATGGAGGATTTCAGAACTGTTTTCCAGACTTTTCCCCTGTCTCAGTGGCTGCTGCTCCGAGAGGTGAGGGTTCCCTCCGAGGAGGGGTTTCTGAGGGGGGACTGTAGGTTGGTGAGAGAGGAAGGATTGCCCAAGTCTTACTCAAGGAGCAGCTCTGACCTCCACACCATCACTTATCTTGAAGGAAACGTTTCACAACATCACATTAAAAAAAAAAAAAATTACCTCAGAGCTTTCTTTTACATTTAATAAACCAAAGTTTACGACTGTTAAGCTGATATCAAAAGCCTTCTGGAGAAATTTCATCTCAGCTTGCCCGGTTTTAGACGAAAACGCTACAACCACGTTGGCCAACTCCAAAAATCATTGCACATCCCCCTTTCATCTTGCTTGTTACCAGCTCATAAACACATTTTTGTGAGATGTTTCCTAATGCAAGAAGTCGAGGGCAAGGCTATCAGAGTTTTTTTTTTTTAAAGGGAAAGTACCACTGAGGTCAGTTTCTGTCAGGGCACCACACACCTGAAGCCACCTCAGATGCTGAGAGGCTCCCTGCCCACGTCACTACACATGCACTGACATTTAATAGGTTACTTATACCAACAGCAGCACAAATCTTGCTTATTTAAGCCCTGCCTGAGTGACTCCAGCACAGGGGACAGGTTTGACCCAGCTGGGTGATCTCTCTGATTTCTTGGATTGATAAAAGCAGAGGATAAAAGAGATGTGTAATTACGTTCCCATGGAGAGAAGGCGATGCCAAAGGTTCCTTCCAGGGATTACTCTGCCAACACAACCAAGTGGAGGAGGAGGAGGAGGAGGAGGAGGATTTACCCTTATGAAATACCAGAAGCAATGACCAGAGGGGAATCTTTTACAGGTCACTGCATGCAACAGAAAAGCAACTCAGCAGGGACTTTCCTGGTGGGGGACACTTTGAGCAAAGCAGAACAGCCTCACTGACCATCCACGTGCAACTGTTCCCTCCAGAGCTGCAAAGGAAGCAGCCAAAAAGCACGTGAGCACAGAGAGAGAAGCAGGAGGGACATTTTGGAAAGAAGGTCCCCAAACCCCTGAGGTTAGAGCCCTGGAGGCACCCCCTCCACGTGCTTCATCTGCTTCACTAGAACCAAGGAAACGTCTGCAGGGGGAAAGAAGCTTTTTGAGACTTTCCCAGACAAGGGTTCAGGTCCAAAGAGTGGCTTCAGAGGGAGCATCATCTGCTCCACAGCACAGCCAGCACTGGGGGGATCTGGGCTCTGGGGGGCTTGAGCAACACCAGGACACGAGACACGAAGGGATTTCTAAATTTCAAATGCTTCAGTTCCCAGCTTTATCTCTTTATGATGCTTTGGGTTGAACTGGAGCAAAGTAAGCTGAGTTTGAGACAAAAACACCACAGCAGCCCAAACCAGGGGCTCTTCAAATTAAACTGGTCAAAACAAATCACCTTCAGAGACCAGTGGCATGGACCACTTCCCATTGATACAATCACCCACTTCTACCACCTTTGCCATGAGATTTGGGACTGAAAGGCTGCTCAAAAGAGGCTGAACCCCAACCACAGACGAACAGATTGTGGTGTCTGTGGGGTTGAGTGAGTAGAAAGTCTTGAGGCTCCATGAGTTCTTTTTCCAGGCAGGCACAGACAGGTCAAGATAAAAAAAAAACTGGACATGGGCCACACCTGGTCTGAAGATGAGGAAGTAGGATTCTGTAGAGTTCAGATATTCAGCAGAAAACCTGACCAGTTTCTGCCAAGCCCTCTAATGCATTTAACTTCTTTCCTGGTCTCCCAAGGCCAAAGACCAGCTCTGCCATGGGAAAATGAAAAAGCATCACAGAAAACAACCCCTTTCCCTAAAAACACTGCCCATAATGGAGCCCAAAGGTACTCAAAGGGCTCTGCAGAGGTGAGCAGAGAGAAGGGACAGTGCAAGGTCCCACAGGCAGCAGAGCCAAACACCACATGGAGAGATCTTCTCCTACAGCTCCAGCACCAAACCATCCCACCCAGAAATTCACACGCTTGGGAGTTTTGAAGGAGCAACAACGGGTTAATTACGGACTTTGCCAAAGCTATTTCTAAATAGAGAAGAGCTGCAGAAGCTGTTCCAGCATCGGCTTCCCTGGACTGATGGTCCCACTCAATCCCCACCATGGGCTGGCTTACAAAGCCCTCAGAAGAAAGAGAAAAACATGCTGAATTCCCCAGCATTTGAATCACGTCAGTGTTTGCCAAGAATGGGCCTCCCTCGTTCGAGTTTCATAATTCTTCAGTGCTTTCAGCCTCGCTCAGACACCGTTTGGGTAATAATTAACCGTTCCCAGCGCTCGGCGCCTGCTCCGTTCAGCTCTGCCTGCTCAAGCTTGGCACGCAAGGCCTTCAAAATTAACAGCATTGCAAAGTTTGTTTCTCTTAATTGCGCTATTTTGGAAAGAGAAGAGGAAGGAAAGCAATTTCCAGAAACTGGTGGGGGTTTTCTTCTCACCCTTCCCCCTCCAGCATCCTATGGGAGAAGGCGCTTCCCGCTCCTCGTGCAGCTTCCCCAGGAACGGGCTGTGGTTTCAATTCTGTGTCCCAAAAGTGAACACAGATATCCCTGTGCCAGGGGAGGAGGCACAGCACGTGCTCCACACAAAGCCCTTCACATGGTGGTGGTTCAGCTCGCTGCCCAGAGCAGCTCATGCTGCCGGTAAAGCCTCCTGTCCCAAATGCCACCCACGACCCAGCCTAAAACACACATCCCGAGCTGGAAGATGACAGGAGGGTGTTGGATGGCAGGAACAACCAAGGACAAAGTGCAGAATCTTCTCCCTCCAAAGCCCTTAAACCAGGCTGCAGGAAAGCTTTGGGGACCCTTCCCTTTCTCTCCCACCCATGTTTTGTCCTGGCTCTCCCCTGCGATGCCGGGCTGGAGGGAACGCTCTGGGGGCCCTGCAGCCACTGCAGCTGAGTGACAACCACACAGCCCTCACCATCTTCCCACACTTGTGGTCGCACAGGCAGGTCACAAAAAATGTTTTGTGGTCATTTCATTTGGTTCCTGCCCCACCATGGCACTGGGGCACTGAGCAAGTGCCAACATCTCCTACACCACCATCCCATATTATACAGCAGTGGCAATGGGGACTCCCACTTTGGCCATACTGGGAAGAGGCAACGGGTCTGAGACGCTGTTATTTGAAAACACCAATCAATAAAGACATTTCTGTCAGTGTTTCATCTGGGGAGAATGATCCCATTTCCACTTTCCCCGTGTTCCAGGTGTACGTGCACTCCACAGGAGCAGTGGGCACCCTGACAGTCCCACCACACGTGGCACCAGCCCATCAGCTTCCCACTCAGCTCCAGGTGGCAGCTGGAGGGTGCTGAGGCTCCCAGGGCTGTGAGGGAAGGAGCTGGGAAGCACCAGCACACGGATGAGGAGCCTCTGAGCAAACACTTTTAAAGCAACGAGGAAACCACCAGCTCCGAGGTTCCCTCACCAGGACCACAGGGTGGGGACACGCCACCAGTCCACGGGCCCTGGCAACCCTGAGACCAGTTCCCACTGCTAACCCCTCCCCCAGATGTGATCATACCAAGCACAATCCCACAAACAGCATCCAGATGTGATCTGGGAGGCTCAGTAAACGTTCTTCATCTTCTGACAATAGTGCCCAGAAGGATTTGGAGAGCTGACAAAAAACCTTTGAAGTTTTATGTAATGTGCTTCAGACTTGCACAGCGACAGCTCCATCGTCCCCACCGCACCCCCAGCACCCCTCCCACCCCCTGAGGGGCTGCAGGGCCAGGAAACACCAGCCTAAAATTTGCAGGGGGTCTTGTGCTGCTGAGCTGAGGGATCGGGGAGCTCGGACGCTGCTCCGCTGTTTATCTCCATCTTGGTGGTCCAGGAATCACACTGAGGAAAACTGCACTCAGGACATTTCCTCTGCTTCCTGGTCCAGCCTGAGAACACTGTGGGAAAAATTATTCCCAGAAAAAAAAACCAAAAAAACCCCTGGTATCTCTGAGCCTGGCCCGGCAGTGAGGGGAGAATGAGAGGCAGGAGGAACAGGGGGAGCAGAACTCCCAAAACCAGGGAAGGGCTGCTGGGGGTATTTTCTAACAGAGTTTCCTGAGGAAACATGGGCTGAGCCACCCTGTCTGCCCATCCCCACCATTTCTGAACCGCTCATTTGCTCGTGGCAAAAAAAAAAAAAATAACGGAGCGAGGATGAGCAATTGCAAAAGACATTCCGTGGGGTTTGGAATCCCACACACCCCTTCCTGTCCCTGCACAGGGAAAACGCTGCAGCTCCATTTATGCTCATTTAATAAGGGGCTACGAGAGATGTCCCGGCCTCAAAGCCTCTAACCAGAGCCTGCACCTCCTCAGGCAAGGAAAATTCCAACACCCAAATGCAATTCCACGGCAGTTGGAGCCCCCCAAGCTCTCTCCTCCTTGACAAACACCTTGATTTTCTCCAAAGCTTTGCCTCTCCACCACCAGGATGCACCTCCCAGAGCTCCATCACACCCCCCCCCCAACACGTTCCACCCTGCTCCTCCAAGATTCATTTTCATCTTTGTCCCCCAAACCTGAGCCAGGGCTACAGGAGTCACATTTCCCCATGAAATTCCCGGAAAAACCTTCCTGCTTTTAATGAGATTTTTTTTTTTCTGCTGACTTCCATAGCCAAGCTAATAAAAATGGAAAGCAATAAGAAATTCCAGCAGAAGGGAGGTGTGGGGGAGGAGAAAAGGGAAGATACTGCTCATTTAAACCTATGCTAAATAGAAGATAATTAGCCACATATATCCCAGAAAGAATAGCAACAGTCTATGCAATTACTGGGAATGCACACTTTAAGAGCATTTGCCAAAAATGCCTGTTTTTATTAAAAAGGAATGGTTTCACAAAGGCCCAACTGTAAGAAAGGTTGTAATTTGCCCAAATAAAACTTAATTTGATCCATGAAATAGCTGTGGTTTATTGTGTAATATATGTGCTATGTGTTTTAATTTAATAGAATCCAATATAATTGTAAGCCGGGCGAGTTTCAGAGCAATTTTGGGTTGTTCCCACAGTGTCTATAGCACAGATGCTACTTTGTGCCCATCCATAAATCAGGAATATAGGAAGGATTATCCACAAAGCACCAAGTGAGGCTTCATCACGCACCAGACGGAAAATAAGACCTCGGAGGGAAGCAAAGGGAGTTATTTACAGGAAATAACTCTGGATGCTCTGCACTTAACCACTGCCACTCGGGCTCCTGGATGCAGGTTTGGGGTGCTGGTGATGGGGCAGAGCCTGCAGGGACCAGCCCTGGGATGTCCCCGTGGCAGTGACAGGTCCCCTCCCTCCCAGGGGACCAGCAGGTTCAGCCCAGGCCACCTCAAGTGAGGGGAGCTGGAGATGAATCCTTATTTCTGCTTTCTAGGAAGGCTGTGGTTGATCTGCCGTCGATGGGAGCAGATGTGTGTTCACCCACAGGGCAGCTCCTGCTCCCAAACAGCTCGGACAAGGGACAGGAGGGGCCCGCTGGGGGGAAGGCATCGGGATTTCTCATCCCCCAGCTCAGCTCTGCAGCCACCCAACACCCATTTTCTCAGAAAACAGATAAAAACCAGCCAGGGAAAAGAGGGGAGCAGCAGATTCACCACCAGCCCCACCCCTTAACCCACCAGCTCAAACCCTGAGCCCACACTCTGCACCAGCACAGGTTTCCCACAGCCCTGACCCTTCAACCAGCTCTCTCCACGTGGCTTTTTCCTCAAGGAGACTTTTTTTTTTTTGTCCTGGTGTTTGTCAGGAAAAAAACCCAACTCACTCTGGTTCCTGAGGCTCATCCCACCCCTCAGAGGCACCAGGAGAGCAGCAGCTCCACGCTCTGATCCAGGACCACTCCGTGCCCTGGGCAGCTGTTCCAGCTCTTCCTCCACCTCAGTCCCACCCGAGCTCCACCACGGAGCAGAGCTGAGCCTGGAGAGCCCACTGAGGACTTGGGAAGCTCAGGGACACGTTTGAGCAGTTCTGCAGCTCTGGCAAAATCACTAAGCCACATCTCAAAGAGCTGGAGATGTTCCACTACTCACGGAGACGACGAGGCCAAGCAGCATCACACCCCAAAACAAACCCCCAGCTCCTTCCTCTGCACCAACAGTGATTTTTTTTATTTATTTATTTTTCCCTGTTAACCCACACATTTGAGACAATATTCAGCTTTTAATTATGCATTGAACAAAACCCCCCCATTTTTATAGCAGAGATAAAACCCTGAGAAGAAGGATTAAGGTCTGAAGACTGACAGCCCCTGTAAAACTGTGGTTAAACCTGTGCCACAAAGGGATCTCAGCCTCTTTTTTTTTTTTTTTAAAGAAGAGCTGAATGTGGATCCTTTAAACATTAATTTCTTTTCTATTCTGGCCAGTAAAAGGCATTTCTCAATCACAGCAGCAATGAACACCAGGGACAGGGATGATGAATGTCTTCTCACAGGAGGAGCAGCAGCCTCTGGGACCCACCAGCAGTAACTGGCTGCTCCTCATCAGCCTATTGCAGTTTTAAAATCCAGCATTCCTAAATTAAAAGGGTCTTGTCAAATAAACACACTGCACACATCAAAGCCATAAGGACTCAGGTCCAATACTGGAATTACTAATTCAGGACTTTTACTGGGGTAGACTTTGGGTGTATTTGGCACAGGGGAGGCAGACACAGATTGTGCAGCCTCCTGGTTGCACCAGTAACACCACAAGAAACCAGCTGATGCCTCTGCCACCGTCTTGACACCCACAGAAAAAGGTGTCCAGCGAGTTCCACTGCTTAAGCAACACCTCAGAACACCCCCATGTCCCACCCACCTCCACAGATGGTCCACAAAGCAGCCAGAGCAGCCAGACCATTCGTCTCGGGCTCTGCTTGCAGGACCAAGGTCTTGCTGCTCACTGGCAAAGAAATCCGAGGGCTGGGGAAGCTCAGTCTGACCCCTGGAGCAGCACCACGGCACAAAACCAAAACACTTCCCAGCTGCACTGCCCCAAACATCCCTCCAAAAACAACAAAAAAAGAGCCCCCAGTGATGTGTAACCACTCAGGTGACCCAACAGCCTTGTCAGGACAGGACTGAACCAGCTCCAGCTCCAAAGGGACACACAAACCCTGCAGTACATCAGCACTGAGGCACCCACAGCAGCACCAGGAGCTCAGCCTGAGCACCTCCCGCCAAGGGGCTGCTTGGACTTCTACCCTTACGACGACAAAATACCACACAGACCTTGAAGGAATAAGAATAGAAAACGTGCCACTTACCTCAGGTGCCAGGAGACCACGATTCCTTCAGGAAGGAGGAGAAAACACACCCAGAAAACCCCAGGAGGCTGCTGAGAAAAAGGGAAGGGGTTGTGGCCACCCTGCTTTTATAGGGGCTGGGGCTGATGGGCAAACACCAACAGCTGTGTGTGGGCACAGGAGAAACCCATCAGCTTGTTAATAAACTCCAACCATGTCCAGCTGCTCCTGCAAACCCTGGCAGGGAAATAACCGATCTTTCCCTGATGGAAGTGCCCTCAACCCACAGCCACCCCAAGGGTTGCTCCAAAGTGTCAACTCACACCCCTCAGGTCAAACCCAGCTGAGCTTGAGATTGTCCAGCGTGGAGTTCAAGAGCTCTGAAGTCCTAAATCTTCTCTAAAGAATCCTAAATTTGAATGATTTTAAGATTAAAGGGGGAAAATGGGACAGAAAAGGATACTTATTTCATTGCCTCACCCTAAAATCCTTTTTTATTCCCTTTAAAGCCTTGCTGTCAAAATAAAACTCCAGATCTGTTCCTGGGGAAGCACATGAGTAATGAACAATGAAGCACCATCAGGGGATTGCACAAGGGGAAGCCCAAAGTTAACCCTCAAATGCAGCCTTGGTGCTGTTTTGTCCAGAAGATGGATGAAGTGGGTAATGAAGGTGCTGCTGCATCACTGTGTGCACAAGAGGAAGAGGAGGACAGGGAGGAAGGCAGCAGCCAGCTTGGGATGTGAATGCAAAACCTTTTGGGAGGTGCTGGGAAGAAGCAAAGGAAACGGGGAGAGGCAAGTCAGCTTTTGGCTGATTCTTCCCAGGTAAAATGAGGGGAGTATTAACAAAAATCTCCTAAAAAAACACCCCAAAATATAAAAATGGCCTCTTGACTGGCCACAGGAAAGTGCTACCACAAGGGAGGGGGGTGGTATGGCAGGACCCACCAAACCCAAGCCAAAAGGGATGAAAAAAAAATCCCTGCAAAGCTCTTGAAAGCTGCTTTAAAACCAGAGTGACGTGTTTTGACACCGTTCCCTAAGAATGGCTGTAACATAAACAAAAATCCATGATGTCAAGTATAAACAGTGATGCTGCAGGAAACTCCACCAATGTGGTCCCAATTAAACATCAAATATGGTTATAATTTGAAAAAACGACTGAGGAAATGTCACTGGGACATTGCTCTGCTCGGGTCTCTCCCAACACCCACCCAGGTCTGTGAGGTTCCCCGTGGGACGCAGTGCCCACCTTTCCCCACCCCTGGAAGTGTCCAAGGCCAGGCTGGACGGGGCTTGGAGCAATTTGGGATAGTAGAAAGTGTCTCAGTGGAATGAGGTGAGCTTTAAGGACTCAGGAGGGCTTTTGAGTACTAAGTTTGGGTCTTGTTTCACTCCGAGTTTGAGGAGCTCTCATTGCACGTTTTCCTCTGCAAACACGAAGGTGACAAAAACACCCCCTGCGACCTTGAAAGCTGAGGTGCTTCCCAGTCACTGCACTCCAGAGGCTGGGACTTCACGGGAATCAAAGGTACAGGGATTTGGAACACGGGTCCAAGACTTGGCAGCGCTGCTCCCTGGCAATAAATAACTTCCCTAACCAAGCCAAGCCAGTGTCCAACCTGCCCCTGGCAGCACGTGGGTGCCCTGTGCTGACAGGGATGGAGTTCAGGCACAAGTCAGCAAAGGGCCTGATTTTTATCCAGGATTTCCAGAGTGTAAATCAGCCCAGACAAGCACATTTCGCCCAGGACACTTTTTTGGCTGCAAGTGCTCCTCGGAGCAAATACATTCTTCCCAAACAATTCTGAATCGGTTTATTGCCTGGACGACAGACTGGGACATCTGTGGGACAAAAAAATCTGCACACAGCTCATCCAATCCCCTCCTCTGAGTTACTGCAGAGGCTCCTGAAATTCAGACCACACTCCAACAGAGGATCCCCCCCAAGCAGGAGTTGTCCAGACCCCCCGTTTGTGTCTCAGCCATGACACACGTCTGGGGAGGTGCTGGACTTGCACACAAGCCCTGTGAAAGGCTGATGTTCCAAACTGCTCCTACTGGGCAGCGTTGAGGGCCACAATAACTTCTGCTTTTCTCTTTGCACGGAGGAGCATTAACCTGCCCAAACTTCATCATGAACAGGTGATCGTGAACACCCTCACCACGTTTTGTGTTATCAGAGACACCACCCTGAGTGCCAAAAGCTACAGGAGACTTTCCTTTCCCCTTCTCCAAGTGTTCCCTGGCTCTCCAGCTGTCCTCACTCACCCTCCTCTTGGAGCCAACTGCAACCTCCCAACTTATTTATTGGCTTTCTGGGGTCCTGGCTGGGATGGGAGATAGAGGGCACCCCTCTGGAACCCCCCTGACTGCAGAGCACCCCAGCAGACACTGTTAGCCTTCAGCTGGAGGGGGGGGGAGAAAAAAGACAATTAAATCCCCCCCCATAATGCGAATACTTTATTATCAATGAGTGACTGGTATTAGCTTTTTGTCTGGGTATTAATAATATTTTAAAAAAACCATACATCAAAAATTAGGGCTTTCTCCTATTTTTTGCTGTATAATTTTTCTCTCTTTTTTTTTCTTCTTTTAAAAAAAAAAAAAAAAATCTGTATTGAAAGAATTATATAAGCCAAAGTGCATTTTTTGTTTTTTGTCCATATACACATTGCACCATACATAAATAATTACATTGTAAAAATGACTCCATAATTACAAGTATAATATATATTTTCATATAATATATAAAACTTTATATTAAATCTAGGTAGATGATATTTG
>NW_020955245.1:1469646-1473577 GCF_003031625.1 Empidonax traillii | reverse complement strand
AGTGATTTTTTTTTTTTTATTTTTCCCTGTTAACCCACACATTTGAGACAATATTCAGCTTTTAATTATGCATTGAACAAACCCCCCCCCCCATTTTTATAGCAGAGATAAAACCCTGAGAAGAAGGATTAAGGTCTGAAGACTGACAGCCCCTGTAAAACTGTGGCTAAACCTGTGCCACAAAGGCATCTCAGCCTCTTTTTTTTTTTTTTTTTTTTAAGAAGAGCTGAGTGTGGATCCTTTGAGCATTAATTTCTTTTCCATTCTGGCCAGTAAAAGGCATTTCTCAATCACAGCAGCAATGAACACCAGGGACAGGGATGATGAATGTCTTCTCACAGGAGGAGCAGCAGCCTCTGGGACCCACCAGCAGTAACTGGCTGCTCCTCATCAGCCTATTGCAGTTTTAAAATCCAGCATTCCTAAATTGAAAGGGTCTTGTCAAATAAACACACTGCACACATCAAAGCCATAAGGACTCAGGTCCAATACTGGAATTACTAATTCAGGACTTTTACTGGAGTAGACTTTGGGTGTATTTGGCACAGGGGAGGCAGACACAGATTGTGCAGCCTCCTGGTTGCACCAGTAACACCACAAGAAACCAGCTGATGCCTCTGCCACCGCCTTGACACCCACAGAAAAAGGTGTCCAGCGAGTTCCACTGCTTAAGCAACACCTCAGAACACCCCCATGTCCCACCCACCTCCACAGATGGTCCACAAAGCAGCCAGAGCAGCCAGACCATTCGTCTCGGGCTCTGCTTGCAGGACCAAGGTCTTGCTGCTCACTGGCAAGGAAACCCGAGGGCTGGGGAAGCTCAGTCTGACCCCTGGAGCAGCACCACGGCACAAAACTAAAACACTTCCCAGCTGCACTGCCCCAAACATCCCTCCAAAAACAACAAAAAAAGAGCCCCCAGTGATGTGTAACCACTCAGGTGATCCAACAGCCTTGTCAGGACAGGACTGAACCAGCTCCAGCTCCAAAGGGACACACAAACCCTGCAGTACATCAGCACTGAGGCACCCACAGCAGCACCAGGAGCTCAGCCTGAGCACCTCCCGCCAAGGGGCTGCTTGGACTTCTACCCTTACGACGACAAAATACCACACAGACCTTGAAGGAATAAGAATAGAAAACGTGCCACTTACCTCAGGTGCCAGGAGACCACGATTCCTTCAGGAAGGAGGAGAAAACACACCCAGAAAACCCCAGGAGGCTGCTGAGAAAAAGGAGAGGGGCTGTGGCCACCCTGCTTTTATAGGGGCTGGGGCTGATGGGCAAACACCAACAGCTGTGTGTGGGCACAGGAGAAACCCATCAGCTTGTTAATAAACTCCAACCATGTCCAGCTGCTCCTGCAAACCCTGGCAGGGAAATAACCGATCTTTCCCTGATGGAAGTGCCCTCAACCCACAGCCACCCCAAGGGTTGCTCCAAAGTGTCAACTCACACCCCTCAGGTCAAACCCAGCTGAGCTTGAGATCGTCCAGCGTGGAGTTCAAGAGCTCCGAAGTCCTAAATCTTCTCTAAAGAATCCTAAATTTGAATGATTGTAAGATTAAAGGGGGGAAATGGGACAGAAAAGGATACTTATTTCATTGCCTCACCCTAAAATCCTTTTTTATTCCCTTTAAAGCCTTGCTGTCAAAATAAAACTCCAGATTTGTTCCTGGGGAAGCACATGAGTAATGAACAATGAAGCACCATCAGGGGATTGCACAAGGGGAAGCCCAAAGTTAACCCTCAAATGCAGCCTTGGTGCTGTTTTGTCCAGAAGATGGATGAAGTGGGTAATGATGGTGCTGCTGCATCGCTGTGTGCACGAGAGGAAGAGGAGGACAGGGAGGAAGGCAGCAGCCAGCTTGGGATGTGAATGCAAAACCTTTTGGGAGGTGCTGGGAAGTGCTGGGAAGAAGCAAAGGAAACGGGGAGAGGCAAGTCAGCTTTTGGCTGATTCTTCCCAGGTAAAATGAGGGGAGTATTAACAAAAATCTCCTAAAAAACACCCCAAAATATAAAAATGGCCTCTTGACTGACCACGAGAAAGTGATACCACAAGGGAGGGGGGTGGTATGGCAGGACCCACCAAACCCAAGCCAAAAGGGATGAAAAAAAAATCCCTGCAAAGCTCTTGAAAGCTGCTTTAAAACCAGAGTGACGTGTTTTGACACCGTTCCCTAAGAATGGCTGTAACACAAACAAAAATCCATGATGTCAAGTATAAACAGTGATGCTGCAGGAAACTCCACCAATGTGGTCCCAATTAAACATCAAATATGGTTATAATTTGAAAAAACGACTGAGGAAATGTCACTGGGACATTGCTCCGCTCGGGTCTCTCCCAACACCCACCCAGGTCTGTGAGGTTCCCCGTGGGACGCAGTGCCCACCTTTCCCCACCCCTGGAAGTGTCCAAGGCCAGGCTGGACGGGGCTTGGAGCAATTTGGGATAGTAGAAAGTGTCTCAGTGGAATGAGGTGAGCTTTAAGGACTCAGGAGGGCTTTTGAGTACTAAGTTTGGGTCTTGTTTTACTCCGAGTTTGAGGAGCTCTCACTGCACGTTTTCCTCTGCAAACACGAAGGTGACAAAAACACCCCCCTGCAACCTTGAAAGCTGAGGTGCTTCCCAGTCACTGCACTCCAGAGGCTGGGACTTCACGGGAATCAAAGGTACAGGGATTTGGAACACGGGTCCAAGACTTGGCAGCGCTGCTCCCTGGCAATAAATAACTTCCCTAACCAAGCCAAGCCAGTGTCCAACCTGCCCCTGGCAGCACGTGGGTGCCCTGTGCTGACAGGGATGGAGTTCAGGCACAAGTCAGCAAAGGGCCTGATTTTTATCCAGGATTTCCAGAGTGTAAATCAGCCCAGACAAGCACATTCGCCCAGGACACTTTTTTGGCTGCAAGTGCTCCTCGGAGCAAATACATTCTTCCCAAACAATTCTGAATCGGTTTATTGCCTGGACGACAGACTGGGACATCTGTGGGACAAAAAAATCTGCACACAGCTCATCCAATCCCCTCCTCTGAGTTACTGCAGAGGCTCCTGAAATTCAGACCACACTCCAACAGAGGATCCCCCCCAAGCAGGAGTTGTCCAGACCCCCCGTTTGTGTCTCAGCCATGACACACGTCTGGGGAGGTGCTGGACTTGCACACAAGCCCTGTGAAAGGCTGATGTTCCAAACTGCTCCTACTGGGCAGCTTTGAGGGCCACAATAACTTCTGCTTTTCTCTTTGCATGGAGGAGCATTAACCTGCCCTAACTTCATCATGAACAGGTGATCGTGAACACCCTCACCACGTTTTGTGTTATCAGAGACACCACCCTGAGTGCCAAAAGCTACAGGAGACTTTCCTTTCCCCTTCTCCAAGTGTTCCCTGGCTCTCCAGCTGTCCTCACTCACCCTCCTCTTGGAGCCAACTGCAGCCTCCCAACTTATTTATTGGCTTTCTGGGGTCCTGGCTGGGATGGGAGACAGAGGGCACCCCTCTGGAACCCCCCTGACTGCAGAGCACCCCAGCAGACACTGTTAGCCTTCAGCTGGAGGGGGGGGGAGAAAAAAGACAATTAAATCCCCCCCCATAATGCGAATACTTTATTATCAATGAGTGACTGGTATTAGCTTTTTGTCTGGGTATTAATAATATTTTAAAAAAACCATACATCAAAAATTAGGGCTTTCTCCTATTTTTTGCTGTATAATTTTTCTCTCTTTTTTTTTTTTTTTTTTAAAAAAAAAAAAAAAATCTGTATTGAAAGAATTATATAAGCCAAAGTGCATTTTTTGTTTTTTGTCCATATACACATTGCACCATACATAAATAATTACATTGTAAAAATGACTCCATAATTACAAGTATAATATATATTTTCATATAATATATAAAACTTTATATTAAATCTAGGTAGATGATATTTG
>NW_020955245.1:1465806-1469319 GCF_003031625.1 Empidonax traillii | reverse complement strand
AAAAAATCTGTATTGAAAGAATTATATAAGCCAAAGTGCATTTTTTGTTTTTTGTCCATATACACATTGCACCATACATAAATAATTACATTGTAAAAATGACTCCATAATTACAAGTATAATATATATTTTCATATAATATATAAAACTTTATATTAAATCTAGGTAGATGATATTTGGGATAGTCTGTGTCTTTTTTTTTTTTTTTTTTTTTTTTTTTTTTTTTTTTTTTTTTTTTTTTTTTTTTTTTTTTTTTTCCCCCCCCTCCGCCCACCCCCCCCCGCCTTCCCCTCCTGGCGTTGTCTTTCCTTTCGTCGAGAGGGCCGAGCGTCATCGGTTGTTGCTGAGCAGGATCTCCAGCCAACACGGGCAGGACGTGATGAACTGTCTGGAGTAGCAGGGCCCCCAGCCCTTGGCGAAGCTGATGCGGACGCTGTTGGGGTCGTAGGGCCCGTCCGCGTACTCCAGGTCGGCCGAGTGCTGCAGGAGGCACGACCTCTCGTAGTCGAACACCTTGATGGAGTAGCCCGGCATGACCTTGCGCACGATGAGGGTCCTGCAGTTGGGGATGTCCAGTGTCGGGGAGTTGACGAAGATGGGGTGCTCGCTGCGGTTGTAGGCCCACACGCCGTCCGGCTCCTTGCTGAGCAAGATCCCGTAGCCGATTTTACTTCGAGTCCTTCTCACAGTCTCGCTCCTGTTGTCCAGGTTTAGCTGTCCGAGGCAGAAGCCGTTTCCTTGAGGTAGGTCGTAGAAGATACTGACAGACTGTTCGTACACTGTGTAGAGGCGGCCCACGCGCGTCCGGTGCTCCCAGTAGGCCACGTTGCACCAATGGCTCCTCTTCACGGCGTCGGGCGACGTGCTGGCATCTGCGGGGGCAACACAGGACACTCCGTGACCACCTGGAAACGGCAGGTGTGGAGGGGAAGGAAAAGGTTCTTCCCACCCCATCGGCTTTGCTCGCGTGATAACTGAACTTGTGCTCAGCCCAGCGTTTGTGTTCAACACAAACTCCACACTCTGCCCAAAATTCGTGTTCGGCACAAGCTCCATGCTCTACCCAAAATTCATGTTCAATACAAACTCCATGCTCTGCCCAACATTCCTGTTCAACACTAACTCCATGCTCTGCCCAAAATTCATGTTCAATACAAACTCCATGCTCTGCCCAACATTCCTGTTCAACACTAACTCCATGCTCTGCCCAAAATTCCTGTTCAACACTAACTCCATGCTCTGCCCAAAATTCCTGTTCAACACAAGCTCCATGTTCTGCCCAAAATTCATGTTCAAACCAAAGCTTGTATTAAACCCCAAGTTTGTGCTCAACTGCTGTGGTGCTGCACCCTCGCTTTCAAAGCCCAGCTTGTGTTGAGCTGAGGCACAGGCATGTCCACAACACGCCTGGATGACTGACCCAACGTTATCCCCACTGTGTAAATATTCCTTGACAGTGACGCCGACGTTCCCACAGGGAATATGAAATCTGAGGAAGCACTTCATGCCAAGGGGGAGTAGCTGTTATGAACTACACATGTCCTCCTAAAAACCCACTGGAAGCCTCTCCAGACAACAAGAAACATCTTTCTAGGAATCACATTTGGGGCAAGGGACAGACACTGCCAGAAAGCTGTTTAATCCACGATGCCTCCACAATTAATGATGTCTCCAGAAGGAAGACGGGAACTCTCAGCCCTGAAAGAGCCCCCAAGAGGGCGAATTAACCTCTTGCTGAGCATCATTCCTGCTCCTACCACGCCAGCTAACAGAAAAGCAGCCTGGAATTCCAAGCCAGGAGCTCTGCTCCAAGCTCCGCGCCCGGCATTAAGCTCCCTGACAATCCCTCGCGCGCCCGCGGCCCGCTGACCCCGGTGCCTCCGTGCCATCACGTCCCATTAACTCACCCATGGGGTGATGCCATTATTTTGCTCCAGAGAGCCCATTGACACACCGGATTTCAGGCACGGCCCCTCCAGCCCCGCTTCTGTTCGGGCTCAAATTACCCCTCCCCAGCAACCAGCTCTGCATTAAGAGGCTTTGCCGGATTTCACTTGAGTCGTAACTACACAAATTTAAGGGGAGGTGGGGGAAGGGGGTCACTGGGAAGTCCATTGCTGTGGGGCGGCGCTCGTCATCTTGAACCAACCCCTTCACAGCTCACAGATTTGGGAGGGATCATCTCGGTCCCGTGGGCAGGGACACCTCCCGCTAGACCAGGTTGTTCAGAGATCCATCCATCTCCCACAGCATCCAGTTTCCACAGTCATCTTTCCCACACAGACGCTCCCAAAAGTCTCCTCAAGCACCAAACTTTGCTGTTGTCCCACTCAAGTGATCTGGGGGGGGGGGGGGCACAGCCCAGCTCAGGGTCTTTCATCTGGGGGCTGGTAGCAATTACCGAGCTCTGCATCTGTTTAACCTCCCAACCCCCTCAAAGCCCTCCATTGCCCATTAGCTAAGCTGGGCTTGTTATTACATTTTTTAGGAACTACCACTCAGCCCCTGAATTTCCCTTCCAGACCAAGGATGGGACAACTTCAAAACTCCCAGTTTCCCCATCAGATGAATTAATCAGGGGAACAGGCAGCAATAAACATTTAAAGAGGTGTTTCCCAGGGTTTACTGCAAATTAACATATGAGGGGGGAAAGCAAAGCAGTTTTCAACCTGTGTCTGTCCTGCAAGAACATCTCTCTGGAGGTGCCACCAGCCCCGGTGTCATCTCCGCTTTCCAGAAAACGGCAAATACTTTGGCAAAATCATCCATGAAAACAAAGGGAGGCTTTTTTACACCTCCTGCTTTTGTGCATCTGAAATAGCTTCGTTAAAACCACTTCTGTGCCATTTGTGGCAGGAGCTTCAGTCCATCCATCCATCCATCCATCCATCCATGAATGCACCCCCCTGCCAATGTGCTCCTCATGTCTGTCATCCCATCCCAGCTCCTGCCTGGCAGTGACAGCTCTGCCAGCTCCAAGCACTCCTGGAGGAGCCCTGTGCTCCTTCAAACACGTGAGGACATCTGAGGTAACTCCACCTCAAGCAGCGAGAAGTTTCCTTTCCACCCCACCTTTCCTGGCTGGTGGGGAGAAAGGCTTTAAAATCCACTCACCAGATGCAAAAGCAACGTGCCTGTGACCCCCCAGGCAAACAAAACCCCCCAAAAGGAGACACTAAAAGGCTCATCTGAGAATGCTCTGCCTGCACGAACTGTCGGGAGGGTCCCTCTTCCAGCGCTCCCCGTGCCGTGGTGGGCTCCTCTCCCTCCTCTCATCTCCCAGCGCACTCAACCAAATCCTGCAAAGATGAACTCATCCCACAGCCCTGACATAAAGCAAGCACTCCAGCAAGCCCCCAGACCAGGGGGGCCTGTGCTGTGTCTCATCCCCTGCCAAGTATTAGTTTCGCCTCCAGCCATCAGCCACTACCACTCAGCAGACAGCAGGGGTGGCCGGCACAGAACCACGTCCTCTGCCTTCTAAATAAATATTCCACTTTTTTCCTCCTTTTT
>NW_020955245.1:1436164-1465271 GCF_003031625.1 Empidonax traillii | reverse complement strand
CGCCCCCCCTTTCTGCTGGAACAGAGGCAGGCTTGTTAGCTCGCTTTTTGAAGAAAGGAAAATATTTCGGTCCCGTAGTGGTACACGACGTGTTTTTAACAACTATCGTTGTAGGCAGCTACAACTTCTAGCAGCTCCTCTGAGGGTGGAGTCAGGACTATCTCCTCCATCAAAGCCACCTCCATCCATCAGATGGAAGGGCTGAAACTCCAGCTTGTGTTTACTCCTTCCTCCGCTGCAGCAGACACGTCCAAAAGGGAATTCAAACAATTTTAAGATAAAAAAAAAAAAAAAACAAGACAGAAGAATCAAACCCGGAATTTAATGGGAAAAGAGCCTTGCACAGCTCAGGGTCTGGGAATAAATGCAAAGAGCAAACACTGTAAATCTCCTGGTGCGAGCAGCACCGCTGCTGTCGCTCCCTGCCGAGTGCAGAGGTAAAGAAAATAACTTGAGGTTTGAGACTATTTGTGATTTGACAGCGTTTTCTGCCAGTAAAGTTCAAAGCAGCAGCGCACGAGAGGAGAAAAGAAAGATGCCTTTTTCCAAAACAAAAACGCTGCACAGCCCCACTGCTTGAAGCTGCACTTAAAAGCAGGATGGAAAACATGGGCAGATCACGAAACACACGAAATAAATAGCTGTGATTCAACGCTTCGGCCCTTCCGAAGCCACCAGAGCTCCTCTCAGCAGGTCAAACGGCCCCCCCCAACACATGGCTGCGAGGAAGGTCTTCTCAAAACACACTGAAGAGGCGCCCACGGGGAAGACCACACCCGTAAAAGATAAATCACTGCCCTCTCCAAACGTGACAGGGACTTGAAGGCACAGCTGGGCACCTGGGGATGAAGTGGGACAGTCAGAAGCGTTCCCACGTGTCCCCTCCTCCCGTCTTTCCGTGGCACAGGGCAGCCTCACGCTCCTCTGGCCATTCCCAAGGCCTTTCCATTCAGTTTTATCCCACTTTAGACTCTGTCAGGTCCATGCTCAGCTTTTTTCCTCCCCTCTGCCACAGCACAGCTCTGTATTGACACTGCCCAACACACAGGAGCAGGTAAGGTTATAACCATACACAGGTCACTGTGAGCAAGGTCCAGATAAAAAGCCCAGCACAAAGAACACACACATTTCCCAAAAAAAATCTATTAACAGTTCACCAGGGAGCCATCAGTTACAATAATCCCCCCATTAGTGCCCTTGGAAACAAGCTCCAGGGTAAGGAAGGGGTTAAAACCTTCCACAGCAGAAATGGAATTTTTATGGCCCTGAAAAAAAAAAAAAAAAAAAAAAAAAAAAAAAAAAAAAAGAAAAAGAAAAAGAAATTAATTGTCAATCTGCCCCAGCAAAGCTCACAACCATTTTGGTTAAGCCAATATACTTAAAATACCTCTGCCTTACAAGTTCCAGCTGGAATGTGTCACTGTGCCCCCCCCCCAGAGCCCCCACGCTGCAGCCACGGCACGAGCCCCAGAGCCCCTGGGATGAGGGGGGAGCTCAGTGTTGTCCCCAGCACAGGGGTCCCCACACAGATGCCCTGGGGACACAAACTGGTCACCTTCCATCTGTCCGTGCTCACTGGGAGTGGGAGACTCTGAAGGCACCTCCCAACCCTTGCAGGAGTTGGGGAGTCCTGTCTCGGCTCACGGGAGCACCCCAGTGTTGGTTTCAATATCTATATTTAAGGGAACGTCCCAATTCCACGAGCAAACGGAGGCAGGAGCTGGGCTGCCATCCTGAGGTGGCCCTGGAGATACCAGAGGGAGCAGAAGGTCCTCCACATGGAAGCCATGGCAAGTGTCGATGAGGACAAGGATAATTCAGTCCCCTTTTCAAATTTATTCCTGGTTTCTCCAGGACAATGGGCTCACGTGAGGAGAAGGCAGTTGGGTGCAAGCAGGAGGCTCTCCACTGAGATGTGTGGATTGAGCCCAGCTCATAACTCAGCTCCACAACAAGGATGTGATTTTATACTACAATTAATCTGGTGTCAAGGTGGGGTCCCAACTCCTCCAGCCTCAGCACTGCTCACAGCTTGTTCCTCATGCTGGACCTGGCTGTTGTGCAGCCATGGACGTGAATCCAGCTCGCTCATCCCACAAAAACCATCAGCAGGGAAAGACAGCTGGATCCACCACGGAGGATCCACCATCCTGCTCCTCCTCTCCCAGCCTTTCCCTCGGAGCAGAGCTCTGGTGCTCCCCATCCTCCTCCGTCAGCCGCTTCAATTTGTTAACCCCGGTAGATGATTAACTCAGAAGAACACTTGCACTGGGTTAATTAATTAAATTAGTTCCAAAAAGGGTCTGACGAGCACCAGAGCCGGTGGAAGAGGTGTGTGGAGAGGCCTGGGGGGAAAGGGGGACATTTCCATGGCAGCCCAAGAAACAAAAGCAACACAAGGACAGGAGCCAATGCCAAGAATGAGGATGAAAACAATTTTCTCTGCATAAAAGAAACCACTCTGCAAAATCATCAGCTCATGCTAATATTTTTTTTTTTTTTTATACCCTTCAAAGAAAAACACATGCCATGTTTAGTTCTGCCCGGAAATTTGGAAGTCATCATCAGTTAGGGCATTTTCAAGCTAAATTCAAGGAGTTTGCTTCTAATGAACCTTCTCTGGCCACTAAATCCACAAGCCAGAATGTGATTTTGAAGGTATTTTAGCAGGTTTTTTTTCCCTCCAGCTCCCCTGGTTTACAAAGCTCTTTTCAGCCAAGGGTGAAAAAGACTAGAAAGTAAGAAAACTGGAAAAACCCAACTCAGAGATTTTTCAGTGACATTTTAATGTGTTACTCCTAAATGCCAATGTTTTCAGAGATTTAAGTGATTTTTTTTTTTTTTTTCTCCCCAAGTCTCTCTCTAATCTGAGCTCCTCTTGCTCGCAGCTTTCACAGGCACATTCATCTCTTTCCAGGCCCTGGGCTGTGCACGTAACCAGCTTGTACCTGGCACGTCCAAGCCAACACAGCAACGTAAATACACCTTCAAAAGGAGCCCAAAAGGGAACCACCTCCCCTGGCTGCCAGTTCTCAAAAGCACCAGAGCCATCAGCAACCACAGCCTGGCTGAGACTTCTCGGCTGCTGGAAACCAGCCCTGGCTCAGTCCAAGCCCAGCAAATCCCGGGGTCATGTTTGGCATCTCCCTGAGAATCCGCTGTGTCCTCGCCCCCTGCCCCAGCCAGATGGAAAAATGGGGAGAAAAAGGAAAACACAGGGGATGAGGTGGGGAGAAGGGAAGGTCCCCACTAATGGATTTGCTGTAAAATCAAAGAGGTTTGGTGAAAATCCTCTGAGCATCGTCTAGTCGGGGTTGGTTTTCTCCTGTGCCTCCTCCTTCCAGGTGGGAAGGCACCCACTCCACTCGGAGGGGAGAGGGCTCATTCCTGAGTGTCCTCTGCAGGGCAAGACTGCCAGAACAAAATAAGGGGGGGAAAACAAAAAATCCAAAATCCCCTTTTTCCATTTTTAGGTTGAGAACTCGCACATTTTCAGCTCCTCCAAACAAATCATGTGTGCAATCCCTTCTTTTTTTTTTTTTTTCAATCCCCAGAGCTTGGAAAACGCTGAGAACCAGGGAGAAATCACCCCATAAATCAGCCTGTGGCAGATTTCCCTGCTGTGATGTCCAAGGCTCCCTCCCCTGCGCCGCTCCCGCCTGGCCCCACGCCAGCCCACGCTGGTAATTAATCCGGGGGCCGCCTGCTGCAATCCCAGAGCTTGGGATGGCCAAATCCCACGGGACCTCCCGAGCTCTCCTCTGCCTTTCCAACCCAGGAGCTCATGCTGGCTTTGCAGAGGAATTTGAGGTGCCCAGAAACCCCACCTGGTGCCCTGTGGGGGGAGAGATAACCCGCCCAGTGACCAGAGCTGCGGCACATGGAGCATCCCAGAGGCTCTGGGAAAGGGGATAAATATAAATAATCATAGTTTTCGCTCACGGAGGAGTTTCGGCTGAGGCTTCAAAGCATTTTAAAAGCAGAAACTAATTAGTAGGTCCCTCTGAAGAGAAACAGGAATAACACCCCTCTCCACCTCCATGGAGCCTCTCGGGCAGAGCACGTTGGGTGCTGGAGCTGAGCCTGGGAATCTCCTCAGCACAGGCTGATGGTCCAGAGGCTGCACCCCAAACCAGAGCCCGGCCTGGGTCACACCAGCATTAAGTCATGGAATCATTAAGAGTGGAAAGCACTCTGTGCCTGGGAGTATTGTCCAAACACTTCTCGAGCTCTGTCAGGCTTGGTGCTCTGACCACTGGAGACACTTGAGCCTCCTCATTTTCCACACTTGTTAAGAACATGGGAGCATCCCCGACAGCAGCAGGACCACTAACCCTGCACAGGATGCCTGTTTTCATCCAGCTGTTAGATAATCCAAGGGCAATGAGCTCCTCCAAACCAGGAGGGCCGTCCTGCAAAGGCCAGGCAGCCCATCATCACCGCCTTGCACCGCTCTCAGCAGAGCCCCAGCCCCAAATTTTGTTCTGCTCCCTCTATTAACAACCCAAATTTGCCCTTTCCAGAGGGGACTGTTCATCTTCCCCTACACAAGGCCTCCTTCAGATGTCCCAGCTGACCATGCAAAACCCTCTTCCCAAAACACCAGCCAAGCTGGGAACTTTGGGCTTTGGAGCTCACAGAGGACACGGAGCAGGCTGTGGCTGCAGCAGCTCTGCCGTGTTTTTCTGGTTTCCTAACCAGAAAACAAGTGGAGATGCTTTCCTGGGAGGAAAACCAAAGCAATACCAATCAAAAACATCACCCTCAGATACGTTCTGAGAGCCTGCCTTGCGCTCCAGCCCGAGCTGTTCCCTCTGGAGCGAGATCTCACCCTGCTATCCCCCCTCCATGGGATTTACGCCTGAGAACGAGCCGCTGGGTTGCAGAGATGACGTGAGAGGGCTGAAAAAACCCAAGGCCACCCTGATTTCTCCGCAGCGAGGACGCGGCGCATCCGAGGGGAGACCGAGGCAGATGTGTGTGTGTGTGTCGGCTCCATGCCAATCCCACTGCAAGTATCAAGGACTGGGAAAGCTTTAGGAGACTATCACTGACCTGCAAAACAACCTGCCATGGAGGAGGCTCCCTTGGGGCCAACAAGCAGGAGCCCAACAAATATTTTTCTCCATCCAGGCTGTGAATGAGCTGCTTGGCTCCTCCTTGGGTGCAGAGTCCGGTGCCGGGCACAAGAGCTTGGCCTGGGAGCTCTGGGAGAACAAAAATCTTGGGCTTTCAACCCAACCCCCTGCCAGGGGTTTCATCCCAGGCCCCAAACTGGCTGTGGGTCCTCTATTCCAACCCATTCCCTACCTCCAAATGGGCTCCACAGTTGATGCCTCCCCTCATCAGCGAGCCCAAAAAAAGGTGCTTTTCTCCAGCGCGGTATCAGGGCCCTCACATTTATGGGAAGCAGACAGGGGGCCGAGTGGAATGGAAATTCAGGCTTTGTTCTCGCTGGCCAAAGCCCAAGATCCTGCTCCTGATAAAGCTCTCCCGAGCCTCTATGTCTGAGCAGGCACCGGGATCGGGGAGTCAACGGCTCCACCGGGATCAGGAGTCGCGGCTCTACCAGGATCAGGAGTCCCGGCTCCACCGGGATCAGGAGTCCCAGCTCCACCGGGATCAGGAGTCCCGGCTCCACCGGGATCAGGAGTCGCGGCTCCACCGGGATCAGGAGTCCCGGCTCCACCGCGTGTCACGACGCCCACGGTTCCTTCAAGTCCTCGCTCATGGCGGATTTGCTAAAGTTTTACAGGGAATTAAAGGATTTCGGGTGCCAGCGTGGCCCTTGCAAGGGAACAATCCCTCTGGTGTGCCAGCCAACTTGGTCACGCCGAAGGGATAAACCTGTACGGGGAGGTCTCGGGGCTCTTATCTGATGGAGAGGGATTAAAAGCACCTGGGATGGGGTCGGTGGGAGTAGCTGTGGGAAGAGCCTGGTGGGAGGCATCCACAGGGATGGTTCCTGCCCTCCCGCTCGCACCAGCACGTCAGCAGTGCCGCGGCCAGGCTGGAGAACGTGCCGAGGGCTGCGTGTGTGATGTGCACCCCCAGAGCAGATCTGCCGATAGCTGGGTCATGTATTTATGTGTAAACATCTTCTGGGGCTACTCCAGCCCTCACTCCACTCACAACTGCTCGTGGCCAGCACCCACGGGCTCTTACTCCCACTCAAAGTCAAGACTAAACAATGATTTAAGCATCTCGGGATTTGAGCCCCACAGTTGGTCCCTCACATCCCCAGTGGAAGCAGCAAGGATGTGCTGGCACCTCAGGATCTGCACCCCTGGGAATGCCATGGATGACACCTCTTGTGCCATCTGTGTGCCATGGAGGGGCCCTCTGTCTGGAAAATCCACAAATCAGCGACCCAGAGAAGCCAGTGCAGCACAGGACATTCATTTGTGCTAAGGTGGGATAAGATCACCCCCAAAGACCAAACAGACCTTGTCTCAGAATCATAAAATTGTTAAGGTTGGACCTGTAAGATCACTGAGTCCATCTGTCTTGTTTCATACTCGCTGGAATGGCGCTGTAAAAGCTATTAAAAGTGCAGATAAACAGCAAGAAAATTTGTGCAAAGCACAAGCAGGGGATGGGGGAGGAAAATCAATGCATTTGCACGAAATCCAAAACACTCAAGAGCATCACTGCAGCCCTGAGAGGCAGCAATGTGGCCTCTGAAAGTCCCCATCTTTCAGTGTCATCTCCCAGATGACCAGATTCCTAACCCTGTACTTACCCATGGAGAGTGGAGGTGACTCACACTAATTACCCTCCCTGGCCAAGAAGGACTTGTTTTCATTTCTAAAAACCACAGTTTCTTTAAAAAAAAAAAAAAAAAAAAAAAGGGAGGGAAATAGGGAAATGCCAAAATACACACAGAACTCCATGGAATACATCCTGTCCTGCTGCACTAATACAAAACCCAGACACCCCAATACTCCAGCTTCACTCAGGATGTTCAAACAGAAGAGGATTAATGAGTTGTCAGAGAATCCCAGAATGGTTTGGGTTGGAAGGGACCTTGAACTCATCCAGTCCCATCCCCTGCCATGGGCAGGGACACCTTCCACCAGCCCAGGTTGCTCCAAGCCCCGTCCAACCTGGCCCTGGACACTTCCAGGGATCCAGGGGCAGCCACAGCTTCTTTGGGAAACCTGTGCCAGGGCCTGCCCACCCTCCCAGGGAAGAATTCCTTCCCAATATCCCATCTGACCCTGCAGTCTGCCAGGGTGAAGCCATTCCCCCTTGTCCTGTCAGTCCATGCTATAATACGAGTTACATTCCACATATTTATTCCACAGCCAGTGAAAAACCCTTTGGATTAAAACCCCTCCCACCTCTGAAGGAAAAGCCTCATCTTTCTTTGAGGGCAGCTGAATTTTCAAGCTAAAAATAACCTTTTCAGGACCGGTCTACGCAGGGTTTGTGGCTGCAACTCCTCCATGAGGAGGGATGAAAGCACAGGCTGCCCTCAGAAACTCTGCAAATTAAGCACCAAAGCAAACGACCTTCCCATGGAGAGGGAAAGGGGAAGGAGAGCAGGTCGGGCTCTTTGTAAATCAAGGACAGGGAGATTAACAGAGCATGTGAACGCATCGTTATGGCTTAATGAGTTCAACACTGCACACCCTCCACAGCTCTGCAAGAGGAGTATCAGATTCCTCCAGGGAGCTCCATTTGACAAAATAAAGTGAGGCATACTGGGGGGAAATACACTGGGAATTGTACATTAAAAAGGCAGCCTGTCACCAGCCTGAACCAGACCCATTTCTCTTCCTCCTTCTATATATATCACAGATATATAAAGAGCCCCCTGCACAAACCCTGAAGGATAACTGAGTGTAAAACCAGGGGCGGATGTTCTGCAGAAATACATTCACAAAGCTCCAATGAGCAACAAAACTTCCCCCTCTTTTGGACAACTCTGGCCCATTATTGCAACATTTCACGCCATTCCTGAGGATGATGTGGAAGCCTCACGGTTTGCATGGTACAAACAAATATCAGCGTTACAGACTCTGTCAGGTTCTGCACCAGAATCCTTAAATTGTTAAAAATAGGAAAGAAACTGCACAGTTCACATATTTTATAAAGCTGGGTTAAATCAACATCTGCAAAAAATATCCCCGTTAAACGAAATAGCAGGATTTCATTAAGTAAATTGCAAGTTGGCAAAAATTCTGAAAGAAAGGGAAAAAGCCACAGCCAGCCCTGTAATTTAAACCTTATTTTAACTGTGACAGCATGACTGCAAGAGGCTGCATTTCCAAAGGGAAAAAAAATAAAGTTTAAAAAAAGTACCTGTTCCCCCCTGTCTCCCACCTCGGTGTCTGCAGTCGTTACCCTAACGAGCTGAAGAGGGAGCAGGAAACGCTCCCACCCCGGAGTTCTCTCTATCAGGTCTGCAAAATCCAGGACTCTCCACCGTGGGAGCACCCCGTGGCTGTGTGGTGGTGGTGGGTGGTGGGTGACAGGGTGTGTCAGCCCTCGGAGCTGGTGGGCTCGGGTTCATCCCCGTGGGGCTGCAGCCCCCGTTCCAGGGAGCCAGCCCTGCTCCTGGAAGGAAGATGAGCAGCTGAAATCCGGGATGAGACGGCTGTGGATCTGAGAAACAGCTCAGTCCGGGTGACACTTCATCACTGTGGATGTTTTAAACACATCCCGCCCCCCCTGCACGAGCCCAGGGGCCAGCCAGGGGCCAGGGCCAGCTGTGGTCCTGCACGGGTGTCCATGGGGTCTGGGTGCCACGGGAAGGGTGGGGGGCAGGAATTGGGCTCCTCTGAATACGCTGAGTTGGAAGAGACCCACAAGGACCATCCAGTCCAACCCCTGGCCCTGCACAGGTCCATCCCCAGGAGTCACACCATTGCCTGAGTGCCATCCAAATGCTCCTCACACCCTGTGTGTCACAGCCTTGGTGCTGCGAGCACTGCCCTGTTCAGTGCCCACCCACCCTCTGGGAGTCCCTGAAGGGACAGGATGTGTGTCCTACCAAGCAGGACATCAGTGCTCACCCCAGGGAGCTGCTTCTGGGGTCTCCTCTGGGAACGCTGTTTTAGGGTGGCCGTGGCACCACGTGCCCAAATTCGGGGCAAACCTCAGCCCTGGGGCAGGCAGGGCATTGCCTGCCCTTCCAGCCAGTTTTCCAAACCTGCTGAGTGCCTTTCCTGCCCGGGGTGACTCAGGAGGGTTGGGTTAGGCTGTGTTGGGCCAAGGCCCCTGCAGGAGCCAGCCCTGCAGGGAACAGGGACAGGGACACCCCGGAGGGCACCTCCTCCAGGGCAACACCCAGCACTCGGGGCCCAAGTTTTAGCTCTGTGGCGCTACAGCAATCACAATCTCCCACCCAAAAGCTCTGCACGTCCCTGGCATCAGTGAAATCCCTCCTCAGGCACAAACTGCCTCTGTTTGCTTTGCGAAGAATTGCAAAACCTCAAAACAAAACGTGAAAAGAGCAGCCCTGATATGCAAACTCGGCTGGCTGAAGAGGAGCCCTTTCACAAAAAAGCCCCAATTATTTGCTTTCAACGTTTTTGGCTTCGCTGTTTTTCCTGGCACTCGGGACAGGGGAGTTATTTTGAAGGGCTGTTTGCTCCACGAGGAGCCGAGCAAACAGCGATCCCATTTCCTCTCGGATCTAAACATCCGTTTGCCGTGCGAGCAGGAGGAAAAAAAAAAAAACCCAACCCCCTGTGTGCCTCAGGAAGCACAAGGAAAAGGGTGGTGGGTGCTGGTGGGGAGTGCAGGCACCCACCCCCTGCTCTTCACACTGCAAGGCTTCCCCCCGGGTCTGTCCAAGGGGTATCCATACCATGCCGGCCCCAAAGGAAAGGGAATGGGCATCCCAAGGGGGCTGGAATGCTCTCCTTGAAGCAAAGGTTGGACCCTCACAGCTTCCTTAACATGCCCACGGAGGCTGGACTGGATGATCTCCAAAGGTCCCTTCCAAGCCATCCCATTCTAGGATTCCAGGAATGGCAGAGGCTGCACTCACAGCAGGAGGGAGCAACTCCTGAGGGGGGAAATCCAAGCAATCTCACAGCTGGATGAAGTAAGAAATAAAGGCTGCGTGGACCCCTCACAGCACAGTGGAGATGCAGCGTTGCTGGAGCCCTGCAAAATTAAATCTGGGAGCAGAGGAAAGGTGGTTGTCCTGGGGGAAGTGCAAGGCAAAGAAGGATGTGGAGCTGCTGGAGTGGATCCAGAGGAGGCCACTCCAGGGAGACCTGAGAGCCCCTTCCAGGGCCTAAAGGGGCTCCAGGAGAGCTGGAAAGCCCCTGGGATGAGGGATGGAGGGACAGGACAAAAGGGAATGGCTTCCCACTGCCAGAGGGCAGGGAGAGATGGGAGATTGGGAAGAAATCCTCCCAGCTACGCCTTCCACCCTTCAGTGAGCGAAGGGCCAGCTCGCCGTCATGTTCCTAAATTTCCTGGCTTTTGAGGATACAGGCCAGGTCATTAACATTATTTATAGGTTCCTGTGTATGAGTTTCCATTTGTTTGCCTGCTTAAAACCAGTTAGGTGAAAAAAAAAAAAGAAAACCAAACCAAAACACAACAAACCCACACAAGGCAATTCCTGGAGGTCAGACAGTTAAAAAACCCCTCACGGCCACGGTCTGATGGACCCAAAGGATCCAGCAGCTCCTTTAGAGACATAACCGTTTCCTTAAATGCTTATTGTGTAAATATTTAAGCTACTTTATAAAACTTTTACAATGTACTTAGGAAGCATAAATCTCCCCAGCGGAGCACGGCAGGCCATCGGCGCGGCGCACGCTCAGCCGGCTTTGAGAACACAAACAGGGACATTTCCAATGCTAATGCCGGACCCAAGGGGCCCTCAGGTCACGGTCTCAGGAAAGGAATTGCTAAGCTGATCCCCTGGGTTCACCCCAGAAAGGGAACAGTGGGTTACACGCAGTGGGCATGGCAGCAGTGCAGATCGCAGGAAAATATCGGGGTGTTACGACTGGCGGCCCTGAGATTTTTCCTCTTTCAAATGCAGCACCAGGTTTAACATCCCACGGGTAAAAATGACGGAATTCAAAGATAATCCACTAAACACAGGTCCATTTTAACAATTCAATGATTCTTTCTCAATGCCATGTGGCAGGTGTGAAGCCGGGCCCAATTCCTTACAGCCTCCCTCACCAGTACAAACATCTGCAGCCAAACCAGTGCCAAGCACCCACCCCCAAGCTGCTCTCCTGGTGATGGCTGGGGAGATGAGCTTCCCAGAGGTGAATATTCCCTTGCACGAGGGAGAAAACCCCACGTGCTGGCCGCCACATCTGTATCCAGGGTGGTTTCCATATGGAAAGCCGTGCAGCTTTATGAGATTTGCTCGGACAAAGTGTTTCCCAGCCTCAGTTCCTCAAATAAATGAGATCCTTTTATGAGAAAATAACGTGTTTAGGAGCTTTTCCCCCAAAACAGCTTCTTTACTGTAACTGAGGTGTGTTTGAGGCAACAACAACAAACGGAATGAGGGAACTGGAGGTTTATTCCCTTTGCAAAGCACAGCTTGCTGTTGTATATGATGAAGTGCACAGAAAAGTCCGGAAAAAACTTGGATGGGAGTTCAAACAGTGATGTTTTAAAGATGAAAGCGTGCTCTTCCATTAAATGTTTAAATAAAGTTTTCTCCTACTAAATCACTTAAACATTTTCACATTCCTTGCATTTCTAGAAGTGCCTTTCACTTTTATTTATTGTCATAACCCAGTGCCCTCAGAAAGCCACCAAGGCCACTTGAGGCAACCTGTTTGCAAAAGGGAAAGTTCTTTCAGGACAGGAAAAAGCCAGGATGAACAGGGCAGGCTGAGTCTTATTCTCCACCCCTCGTTTATTCTCCAACCACCATCACATTTTCCTCTTTTTCTTACCAATAAATCCTTCCGTGCTGCACATGGGCACAGCCAGGTTCCGCTCCAAATATTGACCAGAAATTCAAAGCAACTCAAACTGACTTCACCCTGGTTGTATTTAGACAGCTGAAACTCGGAGCAGAAACTGGCCTGCAATTCAAATTGTCTTTTTTAGAAGCTCTTGGGCTGTTCCAGGGGTGCTGTCAGTGATGAGGTCAGCCTTACTCATCGGGACACGGAGCACGGCTCTGCCACCAGCGCCCTCAAACAGCTCCAAGAAGATGAAAATCTGAAGCCCTTGAGCTTGCTGAGAAGGTACAACTCATGTAGCCGTGAAGACCAACGCTCCAGACCTGCCCTCTCCCAGCCTCTGCTACAAAGCTTCAAGGAAGGAATGAGGAACTACAGAGAGATCCACAAGAAATGGGGATAAACCTGCCATGAGTCAATTTAGGAGTAGAAACGCTGGCAAGGCTTTTACTGCAGTAGCAGAGGAATGCAAACCTGAATTTCTCTTAAGATAGAGCCTGATAAACACTCTCCAAAGGCAGAAGTCACCCAGCACACCGTTACCAGTCCCTTGTAAATCCATCAGGAAGGATTAAAACAACAACAACAACCCAGGCCCAAGGGGACGTTATTCCTCACGAATCCCGAGCCCTGCTCATCGCTCCGGCTCCCCTGGCGGTTCCATCCCCGCTGCTCTGCACTGAACCTCTCCCCAGGAGCTCGCGGGGCTGTTTGGTTAACACGGCCCAGCCATAAAACTCCCTGTTTACTTTGGCACCGTTCACCCCCCCAAGGTCCTAAAACCCAAATAAAGTCCATTCCCCTCTCCGTGTATCCCCAGCCATCGACGCCGCGAGCGAGCGATCCGCGGAGCCAAACAAGGGGCGCGTTGTGTAACGGGGCTGGAAAAACAATCAGGAAGGGGCTGGGGATGTGCTCGCAGGTTCCCGCCGGAGAGGCTGGAAGGGGCGGCAGCCCGGGAGAAGATTACAAGAAATTAAAACTTTCACTCTGATAACAACAGGGGGGTTATTTTCTGCCCGTGACATCACGCTCCCGATTGCAGTGGAGCACCAGAGAGAGCCTGGCGCTGAGGGAGGTCACTGCTGGTTGTCCCAGTGGCCAACAAGCTGCATTTCCCTCTTTTTTTTTTTTTTTTTAAAAAAAAAGCTATTTTTTTTTTTCCCCTTTCACTTTGCCTCACAGGCACCCAAACCCTCTCCCCTGGCTGGGCTGACCCAAGGATAAATCACAGCATCTCAGGTCTGTGTGAGCAAGCCCAGACTGTGGTGCCTGCATTCCCCAGCAGGGAATGATGTGAACTTTTGGGAACACCTCCTGCCAGGGAGGGGGTGGAGTCACCGTCCCTGCAGGTGTTTAAGAAGAGACTGGCTGTGGCATCAGTGCCATGGTCTGGTACACAAGGTGGTGTTGGGTCAAAGGTTGGATTTGATGATCTCAGAGGTCTTTTCCAACCCAAAGCTGATTCTGTGACTTATTTTACCCCTTTTTCCTTAAAGAGGAGATGAATTGTGTCCTGCAAGTGGCTCTTTCTCCCCTCTGACTGAAGTTAAATACCTAAAAGAACACCTCAGACAAGGACATCTGTATTAATCTAAGATTAGGTGCAAGAACTGCTCCCAAACAGCACCAAAATGACCCCAAAAATGATCAGGTCTTTAATTACATGCAAAAGCAACACCTCACAAAGAGAAATGAAATGTGCCATCCTTCTGGAATAGTCTGGATAGGAAATGGAACTGGAAATGGACCGGGAATATAAACACTTCACCTGCAGACACAAAATTGATGTGTAATTGGTGGCATTTAGCTATGTTTAGAGTCAATTGTTTAAAATAAGAACTGCCACAAACTTCTCTTGCAGCAGCGAGGACCCTGTGAAGGCCAAGCCCAGAGACCCACCCCAGCCACCACTGGGTCCTCTGCTCAGCACAAAAAGGCTTTCCCTTTCATGTGCAACGCAGAAGGCAGAGCAACAACTCTATTTTAGCCTCGTTGCTACGAAAGGTGGCTACAAAAATAAGTCCTGCTTGTCCCCTCCCTAAGGCACATCCCTGCCCTGCTCCTCCTGCCAGCACAGGCTGGTGGCAGGGTGAGCAGAGCACAGCCCCACGCTCCTGCCTTTGGCCAAATTTACCTGGTTTCAGGTTTCCTTACAAACCCCAAAACATAAATACGTCCCTAATTCTGCCGGGGAAGCCGAGCCAAGTTTCTGGCAAGGCTGTGCTTAGGACTGAAACAAGGGGGGGAAGAAACCACGGAGGTTTTGACCCCGAATCAAGACTCCCCCCACCCCAAACTTGGCGGCTCCCACTGGGTTTTATTTTGTCTCAAAACTCAGGGCTTAAATATTTGAGGAAGGGGGGATTTTCAGAGCCCTGCAAGACACCCAGCTCCCTGTCTGACAGTGGACAGCTCGATGGACGTGCAAAGACAGGGAAATCACAGCTTTCAGTGCAGCAGAAACCCCAAAAACACGGGAGCCTTTTCCTCAGCCCTGCCTGCAAATCCCCCCTGTGCCCAGAGACGAGCTAGGGAGGGCAGCAGTCGGAGGCTGCACACAAATATAGCTGCAGGCATCTTTCCGATGGCTGCAAAGCCGAGTTTAAAAGCAGGATGTTTGGCCGAGCTGCTCTTCCCTCAAATAAACACCCACGACCTCACTCAAACAGGGAGGCACCACTCTGGGAGCACTCGAGTCACTGCATTTCCAAACACCCAGCCCTGATTCTCCCCTCCTTGCTGTGGGAATGCCACCGGGCTGGGTGGCACCTCGGGAAGGGGGTGACGGTCAGAGCTCTCTCTCCAAGGGGCATCCTGGCACGTGAAGGGAAGAGTTCTCTCATCACCCCTTTCTCAGAGAGCTGCTGGGTTGAGCTACTCAGAAAAATCCTGTTTCAGAAGCTCTGAAATGTGGAACTGTTGAGAATTTCTCCCCACATCCCATTCTGCTGAACTGTACCCCGGGGAAGCAATCCAAGGTATCCCAGGGTGAGCTGATGCTTCCTCTCTGGGAGTGTATCTGCATTCAGCACTCACTGCTGCCTTTGTAGTGTGGGGACCACCCAATCTCCAGTGTGTACACTGCACCACTCCCACCAGAGCATCAGCAGACACAGTCCCATCCTTGTACCACCATCACCTGACCCGGGATAAGGACACAGCACTTTTGGAAAACCAGTTCTGCTGCCTGCACGTTACGTGCCCTACACACTATTTTAGCTTATTCATGTGACACAGGCACTAAATGCAACTTAAAAGGAAAAATAAGGAATAAAAGCTCCAAGATGAGCCTGTGCTGTTCCCCTCAGGTGGCTGCTCTCACCCAGGCACGGGGGAAATGCTCCTTCCCTCTGTTAAGGTAATAAACCCCCACAGGTACCTCAGCACCATCCTGGGGCACTGAAGGATGGATGTGAGGAGGAGCTTTGGTACTTGCTGCAGCAGACACGTGTGAGTTGTTAATGCCTGAACCAGCTTCCCTCACTTGCCTGCCTTGGAAGTATCCTCTGAACGCCTAAAACCTTCCTGGGTGTTTGAACAGGGTGGAAAACACAACTCGAAACCCCAGTGGGTGCTTCCTGTGCTCAACACACACCAAACACTCAAACCGAGGGATCTGCACCCCCAAAGCCTGACCCACCAAAGATCTTGAGAAAGAAATAAGCCTCATGTTTTAACAAACTTCCCTGTGATGGCCAGAGGTGGCCAAGCCAGGGCAGCGAGCCGGGAAGCTGCGTGGCACATCCCACATCCCGGTCCTCCCTCTGCATCCTTCACAGGCGACACTCCGAGGTGGGACGGCCCCAAAACCAGCCCCAAACCCCAAGAGTACAAACCCCATGTGTTCAAAGAGCAGAGAGCTGGGAGGAAAAGGATTTTGGAGGCTGGGAGAGAGGCAGGAGGCAGCGGAGCCGCGGGGGCTGAGCCCGCCCCGGCCCTGTGCGGTGCCAGCTTCGCCCTCGCCCGGCCCCCGCACTCAGCTGGCTCCTGCTCCGAGGGGAAATCGCTTTGGAAGCCAGCTGGTTCTCATTGAGAGCCTGCAGGGAAGGGGAAAAGGGAGAAGGAGGGGCGAGAGAACCAGGATTAAAATAATATTGTGTCGAAATCTCAATGAGAGGGAGAAAAGGGGGAAGAGGAGAGGAAGGAGCGTTCTCTGCAAGGCGGCGATGGAGCGGCGGCGATCCAGCCCACGGCTGATCTGGGATTATCTGCTGGCTCCCAGCAATGTTCTGGTGTTGGCTGGTTTGTCCTCATTTAAACCCGGACTGATCCCATCACATACATCCAGTCAGGGCAGCCCCTTCCCATCAGCACATCAGGCACAGCCCGAAGGCACCAGCGGGAATGGAGCCGCTGATTTTAACGTGGACAACGCGCTCATCGCTCACATAAACCTGCCCCAGGTTCGTGCTGGGCACTGAAAATCCCTTTCCTGGGCAGCCCAAGGCTCTGGGAGGTGACAGCCCTTCAACCCTTCCATTAGCACCTTTTGTTTTACTTTTTTTCACTGGTGTTTCATGTGTTTTCAAGCGCTCAGTTCCACACTGGGATTCACATGGATACACCGGGAGGGAGGGGAAAGGGTTTCCTGCCCCACGGCAACAAAACCTGTTTGGTGACAGACCTGCTCCAAACATGCAAAACACCCCAACACCAGACATGTTTTCACATTTTTCCTTCTGAGATTAAACTACTTTGGGAAAAAAAATACATTTCAAGCCAAGAAACAGGAAACTTCAAATATTATTTTTACTGTTTACCTTTTTTTTTTTTTTTTTTTTTTTTAAAAATACTTGCTACAGTCCAACTGCATCTCTTGTGGTTGGCTTCTGACTGCCAAGGCCTCAGTTGAATTTTCTGGGACCAGCTATCCCTAAATCTCCAAGTGCCACGGAAGTCACCCATGGGCTCATCTCGCCCACAGAGCAGGGAAGGAGCAGGGAGGGAACCACGCTGAGGGCTGGATCAGCAATACACACCAGCACATTGCAAGTCCCTGATGGAGCTGCAGCACTAATTTTCCATAGGAACGAGCCCAGGAAATCCAGTTTCCTTGGTGGCTTCGAAAAGCCACGCTCAGCTTTTCCTCCCTGCAGGTTTGAACCCAGCCAGGACCCGATGCCTCCCCGCGAAGCCTCGCGGAGGATCGTGGGGCTCGGCACATAAAACACCCGGCGCTGCAGCCTTTGAAGCAGAGCCCTTCAAAGACAGGCAACATACCAGATCTACTGAGGTTTTCTACACAAACAAATTCAGCATGGCAAGAGCAAAACTAATTTGCAAAGATCTTTAATGTTGGAAGGCTCAGATGACCGACCCTTTCGAGCACAGCTGAATTCAATCCGGCTCGAAAGGTCCGTCCTGGCGATTCAGCGCGGAAAAGACCACGGATATTTCAAAATATCTGGCTGTAATTACTGGGAAATGAAGAGCAACTCTAATTTTCTTGTTTCAGAGATGAAGAAGCTGCTCCCAGTCTATAAGTCTAGTGATTTTTTTTTTTTTTTCTAACATAGTTCTGCTGACACTTCCCTTCCATGAAAATAGCTCAACAATGGGGGGAAGAGCAGCTCCCCGTGCTCATAGGATCTTTACCTTACTTTGTACTCACACAGGAATTTCCTTGCTCTCCTGTGGGGGGAAGTTTCCACAGTCACACGCAAGTGGATTCAGCAGAGTGTCCCACAGCGCTCCAAAAACTGCTTCTCTCCCCTTCTCCCAGGGGATGGATGTAAATGTTTCGAGTATAAAAGCTCGAGTTTGGGTATAAATCAGCTGGGCTAAGGGAAGACAGATGTGAAGCGCTGCCAATGGGGTGAGAAGGGGCCATCCCACTGCACGCTCACTCCCACGGGATGGGACGGTGGTGACACGCTGCCTGCGGACCAGCAGCCGTCCCAACATCTGGCACAGCTTCAGATGGACAGAGAGATGGACAGAGCCTCTGTCCAGGGCAGGATGGACACCAGCTCCCAGCACAGCCCATCCCTTTGTGCAAGTGTTGAAATAAGCAAATGGAAAAGTCAATGGATTCCCATGGTGGGAAACTCCCACGACATTTAAAGATGGGCCACAGCACAAAGGGGCTTGGTCTGGGGTCTGGTTTTCCCAAACAAGCCATCACCAGGCTCCCTGGAACACAGCCCTGGGCTTTGGTGGGGCTGGCATGGCCCAGATCCCAGAGACACCAGCAATCACAGAATGGTACAGATTTGAAAAGCCCTCTGAGGTCACAGAGTCCAACCTGTCCCCCAGAGTTGCCAAGGCCACCACTGCCCCATGTCCCCAAGTGCCACATCCACACAAGGCTTTTAAATCCCTCCAGGGATGGTGACTCCACCGCTGCCCTGGGCAGCCTGTTCTGGAGCTAGACAGCCTTTCTGGGGAAGAACTTTTCCCTAAATACCAACCTAAACCTCTCCTGGCACAACCCCAACAGCATCCAACACTCCCTGCAACACCCCTGCATTGGCACAGCCACACTGCCCCCACTCCTGCCCTTGCACCGGATCAGGAGCAGATGGAACGTGCCACGGACACAACACCCACCCCCCTGCAGGTGACCTCACCTGCACTGTGGAAACCCAGCAGGGACCCACCTGAGTTCAGAGCAGAAAACCCCCCCCTCCAAGCCTGCAACTCCAGAGCTGTCACCCAACGCAGGCCCCAACCATAAAACAAGCTCCACAATGGGGTTATTTATTTTTTTTTTTGAAGTCACAAATGATTTCCAGCAGCAGGAGGGTTGGAAGGATGTGGCGCTCTGGACCCAGCCCACGGCACCCGGCCAGTCCCATAAATGGTTGGCAGCCAGCAGAGCAGCAAACCCATTTCTATTGAAATGAGCTTGTTACTACTAATTTTTACTGCCTTGCCGGTCGATTCATAAAGTTTTGTTGGAGTTTTTTTTGTTCAGTTGGGTTGGGTTTTTTTTTTTCTTTGCAGATCTCAGAAAGCAATTCCTGTGACACTTGAGGAAAACTGAGCCCTGGCCTCCCCACCAAGGAATTCTCCTGCACCCTGGCACAGGCACCTCAGCCCCCCTCAGAACTTGGGTTTCAGGGCCTCATAAAACCTCAGGAGAAAAAGAGTTCTCCAGAATAGAGGCCAAAATCACAACCTGGTGGATTGAGTTTTACTGTTATCAGCCCCGTGGCAGAACAGCTCAATGGCAGCTGCAGACACACGTTTTATAAGGGAGGGTTTGGGTCTGAGACGTTAAAATCCCCAGTTTTCACATCTGCTCCCTCTCTCCACAGCTGGATGCACCAGACAAACCCAACCAGATCTAATCTTGGAGCCTGAGCTTTTTATAAGCACCAGTGACTGTTTGCTGCGAGACTTGGCAAAGCTTCGCTCGTGAGCCCAGTGCCTGCTGAGATGGGATGGATCCCAGAACCAAGGAATAATTTGGGTTGGAAAGGGCCTTACAGCCCATCCCATTCCAGCCCCCTGCCATGGACAGGGACACCTTCCACTAGATCAAGCTGCTCAGAGCTCCATCCCACCCGGCCCTGAACGCTTCCAGGGTGACAGCTCCTGCTTTCTGATGGGCAAGGACAGCCAAAGTCACACACCCTGCAAACACCACAAGGGTCACAACAGTTCTAACTCCATCAAAAACCCCAACAGAGAGACTGTACAACTCAGCACACAGCTCAGCACCGAGATGGGCCCCTGGATGCCAGCTGGGAGCACCACCAGCCCTGTCAAGCCCAGGAGGGTGCTCTGGGACCAGCCCACCCAGCATCACTTACGTCCATCTGACATTTCCAAGTGTCTTTAAGACTTTAGTACAGCCCTTCCCCTGTGCTTTGCTTATTACTCAGACTTGATTAGTGTAAAGACCTTTCCCTACGTATTTATTTCCCTTTTTCAGGCGCTGGTTGGACCCAAAAGAAATCTGCAGCACAAGGAAAGGGGGCTACTCAGTGTAATTAATTCCACAGTTCTGGAAAGATGTTGGGTTATTCCATGGCTTCTCTGGATTTTAAGAAGAATGGGGAAAATAGTACATTTAGTTCATTCTCACCTACAGCTCAAAGAGGGTTCAAAGAGCAACAGATGCAAAACCAACAGGGAATAAAATCAGGGCACTGTGTTTGCCATGGAGCTTGGGGGAAGCTGGGGATGGATGAGCGACGCCAGCAGCATCTACCCAGGAATAAGGGAAAGCAAAGGGAGTTCCCAGCCACCACTGCTCGTGTTTGCCTTCCCTGTGCAGGACAGGGATGCTCCCAGACCCCCCCCCAGCCTCAGCAGGGGGAGAGGAATCAACAGCCTCATTCTTCCCAGTGGACAAACTCGCCTTTTCCCGGCACGGGTCTCACAAACGGGTCGTTGTCTGAGCCCAGAGCAGGGCGCTTCCCCCGGAACAGGCCAGGCCTTGCAGAGCCAGAGGGAATAAAGGGAAGGAAGGAAAGGAAAGTGATGTCCTCTGAACAGCACGTTCATCCCTCTGGGAGCCTCTGGAGACAGGTGGGATAAAGCTAAAGACAGCTCAGCCTTATCAGAGAATCACAGCACGGTTGGGGTTTGAAAGGACCTGAAAGCTCATCTACAAAAGCTCATCTCCTTCCACCCCCTGCCCTGGGCAGGGACACCTTCCACTGTCCCAGGCTGCCCCAACCTGGCCTTGGACACTTCCAGGGATCCAGGGGCAGCCACAGCTTCTCGGGGCAACCTGTGCCAGGGCCTCATCACCCACCAACCAGACCCCAACGTGCCCCTGCAGTACCTACAGGGCTTTCCTCCCTGACCAAACACACAACAGTGGTTTGCATCACTGCATGTGAAAGCATAAAGCAGCTGGCACTTTTTTCCCCCCAAAAGTCTTTAACATTCTTTGGCTCCTCAAATGGAAAAATCTTAGCAAATGAGACCTTAATAAACGGAAAAGAGCTGAAAAATAGCCTTTCTGCTGGCACAGGGCTTTGCTCCTGCTAATGGAAGACGGAGATAAAACCAACACGGTGGTGTCTCCCAGCCTTCCGCAGGGCTGGGAGGGATGCTGCCCGGGCAATCCTGGCACCAGGAGATGCTCCCACAGCAGGATGAAGTCTCCAGTTTCTCCAGCCTGGAGGAAAGGGCAGCCTGATCCTCCCCAGATGCCACAAGCACTTATGAGGAGGAACAAACCCAAAGAGGCAGAGGAAAAGGAGGGCAGCTCTTCCAAGTGCAGGAGGGGAGATGGCCAGGCTGCTGTGGGTCCAGTATCCATGTCCAGATGGGACAGGAGGGCACTTCCATGAATACCCATTGAGGGAGGGAGGGATGGTTTTGGATGTGCCACACTTGGAGTGGGACAGGGGATGCTGCAGGGCAGGAGCACACGCGTCCTGTACCATCAGGAAAAGACCTCCTGCATCCCCCAGGAACAAAAAACTGCAGTGAAGGGAAAAACAAACTCCCTACAAGATCCCTCTCGCTTGCACTGCTGGAAATTTTGACTTTCTGGAAGGTTTCACCCGTGGGCTTTTAAAACCTGCAATGCAAAATGCCAAGTGCACGGAGAAGCATCACAGCCTGCCTGTTCCCAGACAAAAGACTGCATCCCTGTGGAAAGGCAGGAACTGTGTGAGGGAATTCAGCTCTGGGCATCACAGGTAATTCTTTCATATTTCAAGAAAAAAAAGGGGAAAAAGTGGGGTGCAGGGCTGATTGAGGGGATGCTGGGGCAGGAACAGAGTTTTGGTATAATCCTATTTATATCCTCCGATGCTGGTGGTGTTTTCCCACATATGTTCCCCCAGCCAAAGCCCAGGATGAGGAACCAGAGAGCGATGCTCAGCTTCTCACTGAAGGAGAAGCACCTCTGGGAAGGAGGTGGTGGGGCAGCAATACACTCCAGCTGTTTAATCCCTGCTCCAGCCCCAGGAGCTGCAAAGGCCATTACCACTCAGCGTCAGCAGCTCTGCAAGAGGTCAGCCAAGACAGGCATTTCCACGTGAAATGTTTTTGTTCTTACAGAAAAAAAACAAACCCAAACAGGAATTCAACAGTTCTCAGCAGCCAAAACCCAGATTCCAGTGCTGGTGATGGGCTGCACATCTTCCCATCAGCCTCCCATCCCTGAGTACTCTGACCCTGCAGTGATGGTCTTTCCCAGCTAAACAACCATTTTCTGGGGTTTACAGGGAAGCTGGGGAAGGATCTGGGACAGGGTGGGAGACCCTGGCAGAGGTGATCCAGAGAAACTGTGGCTGCCCCATCCCTGGGAGCAATCAAGGCCAGGTTGGAGCAACCCGGGCGAGTGGAGGATGTTCCTGCTCACGGTAGGTGGGGGTGGAATGAGATGAGCTTTAAAGTCCCTTCCAACCCAAACCATTCCAGCATTCAATGAACCAACCATGTGTAAGGCACAGAACAGGAGGGAGAGCAAGTACTGGGACAAGCACCACCCAAACCCAACATTCCCTGAGCAAGGTGCGACCTCAGCGAGCCCACAACCCTCCTCCTCCTCCTCCTCCTCCTCCTCAATCCCCACCCAAATCCTCGATCCTCACAGAGCCCAGGGAGGCAGCACAGTCCTGTCCTCCCTCCCAGAGCCAGCAGTGCTGGGAATCAAGGCCAGCCACGTGCCTAATCCCCTCCGACCCCGGCACTTGGGAAGCACAAAGGGCCGAGTCTCCTCTGCCAGTAAATTGAACCTGCGGTTCCAGGGGCTCGGGGCACTTCAAAGCCCTCAGCAGCCCCGGCCAGCAGCAGTAAAGGGATGTGCTTTTGGGCTGTGGAGCAGCAAAGTAAAATCCACACAAATAAGCAGTGTTCCAGAAAACCAGGTTTAACCATCAGCGGCTCCGAACGACGGGGGATGTTTTTCCTGAGGTGGTTTTTTTTTTTTATTTTTTTACCTCCTCCTTTCCAGTTTGCCTTTTTTTTTTTTTTTTTTTTTTTTTTTTTTTTTTTTTTTTTTTTTTTTTTTTTTTTTTTTTTTTTTTTTTTTTTTTTTTTTTTTTTTTTATTTAATTTCTTACTAAAACCCAGCTCGAGCTGCCACATCACCCCCCTCCCCCCCACCACTTTTGGATCTGAGCATCCTCCAGAGGTAAAATGCTGAGTTAGGTATTGGAGGCCGGGAAAGGAGGTGCCTTTGATGAACAGCAAATCTCCAGACTTCAATCGTTTCGGGGAGCGCCACACATTTAATAAGTTATTTCCGTGGAAAACCTTAGTAACCCAGTTATGAATCAAGCCTATAAACACCTCTCACTCATCAAAGTGCCACGAAAAAAATCTATTACTGTGACTGGGAACACAAGCCTCTCTCTACAGGTCCCCTGCAAGAAGCCAAAATTCCTCCTTCCAAACATTCGCCGTTTTTCAAAGGTCATAAATACACTGTGTCCAGTATTCAGCAAATCCCTTCAAGAAGCAGAACCCAGGCACAGAGAAAAAGGAAAGTTCAAACAAAGACCTACCATCGGATCTGTGCTGCTTAAAGGACACCACCAGCTACATCAAAAGAACTTTTACTACCTAGAAAGCCCTATCCAACCCCTAATAGGGTGCAAGAATGTAATGTTTTGGCTACAGAGATTAAACTAATTTACTTTTAAGTAACTTGCTTACTTCCTGATGTTTCTTTTTTTAAGAGTGATGCCTAGGTGCTCGGAGAAGAGAGGGATGTGATTATTCTGTGATTCAAGGCCAAACATCATAAGTACTCAATGAACCACAGACAAAAACATATTTTATCTGGGTGTTGTACTTACTCCAAGAACTTCTAGGCTGAAAACATCCAGGCTAGCTGTGAAAATCCATCCCAGTTCCAGGTGAGAGGGAGAAAAAGCAACTCTCTCTCTGCAGAAATACACTGAGAAATTCAGTGTATTGCCTACAGTGCTCACCAAATACTGCCCATGGAACCTTCACTTCAGGGCATGATCCCACCTGGCTCCATCCCAGGAAATTCTCCTTCAGAGCCAGGGAGCTGTGTGTCCACACAGAAATACAGAGGGATCATCTGCAAAGCACCTTTAATCCCTGCATTAGGCACGGGGCCAAATATTGATAAGGCCAACCTTCTTCCACCAACCTCGTGCCCCAGGCAGCCTGTGCTACTCCAGGCAGATGATCCCAAGGCTCTGGCAGTTCACTTTGCCTTTTTTCATCCTTCTTCTGGATGAGGGACAGCTCCAGTTGTCCCCATTTTTCAGGGACAGCTCTGATTGCCCCCATTTTTCCAAGTGCTGTCTCTTGGATGGTTACAGCAGCAGTATCAGCCATCACAATAATCCAAGATGCTCTGGGAGTTCCCTCCCATCCATCCATCCTCCTTCTTGACACAAAACGTGCTGGAGAAAAGTCACTTCTCTTGCAGTGCCTTCACATGACCAATAGTACAGGGGCATATCTCCATCTCCCTGTCCAGAAAACACCTTTCCTCCTGGAAAGGAGAAACAACCACGTGGAGGGAATAGAATACCTCCTTCCAGCCTTGATCCAGGGTGCTTTTCTTCAGCTGGCAAGTTGGTCCAACTTCTTCCAAAGTTTTTCTTCAGTTGGTGCTTGCTCAGCCTCAGTGCTCCAAAGAACATCTTCAGCTGCTTGTTATGAACCCAAGTGGAATATTCCCTGCTGGTTACTTTACTTATGGATGAAGCACTGCCATTAACAGGATTTGGGCACAACGAGGAGCCCACCTGGCTACAGAATCCATGATCCTTTTCCCTTCTGCTCCAAAAAAAGGAACGTTTGAACTCCAGGAGCTGCTACCCACGGTGAGCATCAAAAACCCACCACCCTCCTGCAAACCCACTGGCTCCAGTGGGTTTGTCATCAACCCAGGAAGACCTCTGCTGTGGAATAGAAGGGCACACCTGCACCTCTCCGAAAGGGAGAGCGCTGAAAGCTCAGGGATGTGTCTCCCAGAGCTTCCCCACCTCCCATTTCAGGAGTTAACTCCACACTTCACCCTGCAGTCTGAGGAGTGGCCTTTGATGTCTCCCCCAGGCAGGGCCCGGAGCTGCACACGACATGAAGGCAGATTATTGCTCTGAAGCTGCCCCAGACATCCATAAAGACCCTCTCCCATGGGGATTCCAACATCCAAGGCCATCCAAGGCCACATGGGCAAAACCTCCCCACTGAGCAGAGAGTTCCTCTCTGAACACTCAGGAAAAAAATAGATGCCCTTTATTTCCCGTTGGCAAACTAAAATCATGGAGGAAAGCTGTTTAATATAAAAACATCTGACAAAGCACCTCCAGGATGTATTTTTTTGCATCAAAGAAGTAGCTCTTGGCAACAGGCTCATTCCTGAGACCAGGAGAAGTTTTAGCCAAGCCCTGATTGTTCTAGACTGCACAGGGTTAGACAGGCCAGCAAACTTACAGTTAAATAGGAAAGAAAAAAGAGAAACTAAAACCATCACTGGCCCAAATAAACATCTGTCTGTGATTAAACTGGTCACACAGAGATGTTCTGCCTGCTTTTTAATGGATTTGTTTCTGCAGGGCGGGGGGGAAGAAGAAAGGATGAAAAGGCTGCTGGGTCAGACCCAACCTGCAGCTCCCAGCCCACGGTGGGACACAGAGTCAAGCCTCAAAAAGTAACAAAACCAGCATTTCCCCCCCCAGGAGAAACTGGTGCCCTATTAATGAGAAAAATATCATATTTTTTTCTCCTCCCAGGTAGTTCCACCACCTCTCCCCAGGCCGGAAAGGGCGATGTTTGCCCAGTTGCCACACGTATCCGCCTGACATATTTAATAGGCTTTTTTTTTTCCCCTACTCCCGACACACAGGATCTTCATAAATTTCCTTGGGAGCATAAATCCTGCAGCCTGTTATTTCTTGGGGGGGGGGAGAGGAAGAGAGACGGTCACTTTCTCCACTCAGTGGGTTTTAAAATATGCTTCCTTAAGTTCATCCTAAATATTGCTGGAAGCAGAAAAAAAACCCTCTGGCTCTCGCTTGGAGCCGTGGCATCACTTCAGCAGGGCTGAGTCACCAGCTGGGATGGACAGGCATGGTCCTGCCTTCTTCCTCCCTCTGGAGGTGCCCTGCTTCCCAAATCCAAGCCCCTCAGTCCCACCACTGCCCTGTAAAATCTTCTCCATCTTCCCAGGCCTTGGGGAAAAAAAAAAAAAATCAGAAATAATTTCAATAAGCTCCAGCCCATTCAGTCTCTTTGTTTACAATTCACTTAAGAGTTGGACTCGATGATCCTTGTGGGTCCCTTCCAACTCAGAATATTCTGTAACTCGATTTCTTCTCTCTGTTAATTCCCAATTATCCTCCACCAGCATCAGACTAAGCCACCAAGCAGAGCTCGTTGCCACATCACCCTCTGGACCTCAGCAGAGCTGCTGGGAATAGACTCAACCTGCGCTTCCACTTCCAGGGGGGAAACAACTTCCCACAGCTCTGGAGCGTGGAAAGAATTCACCCTTCCTCCAACAAACCAACTCACCCCTTCTTCTTTTGGATGCACATTTTCAGCTACGAATGGGTTCATCAGCAGAGCTTCAGCACACAGGAAATGAAATGGTTTCAAAGTTCAGGAAAAAATAATAGTGTTTCTGGAAAAAAATAAACCTGCACCTTCTCTGGCGATGGCCAAGGCAGGACAGAGACCTGCAGGAGGATCCTGAGCTGGAAGACCACTTGTGCTCAATCCCTCCCCTCCTGCACAGTCCTTGGGACCTCCAGAATTTAATGCCACCACTACCAAGAACTCTGCTGGCTGCTCCAGGAATTCCTGAGGCTTTTCCAGGCACACACCGCGCTGTGCAAGAGCAGAGGGGCCAGCCCACGGTGTTTGAGAGAGGGCCCTTCCCAGGGATGGTGAGGGATAGCCCCGTGGGACTGAGGGGAAGGCAGGCAATCCCAAAGCCCTCAACATCTGCTCCAGCACGTCCCCACCATCCCAAACCAGTTCCCGCAGCAGCACAGCCCTCTACAAGCCTGGCAAGTCTAACGGGTACAGCAGCTTCTTGGCATGTGCTGGAGGAGCCAAGACTGAGGGGAAGGGAAAAAAAAAAAATTACTACAAATGTTCCACCAATTATGAGTCATGAGGCTGAGCTTTTGTTCCTGCCTTGCTGGATTTTGCCCTTTCCCTGGTATTTCCCCGGCTCTGGTCGGGAGCTGCGGGGACGCCAAAACGGGACACGGCTCTGCCGCTTCCTGGGGGACAGGGAACCACCTGGGTTTGGAATATAACTCCCAGAACAGCAGGTTTGCTGCAGCTCTGCTCCCCAGGCAGAAATAAAGCTAAAGAGGGAGAGCTGGAGCCCCTCTTTGTACCCTCACGAGCCTGAATGTGACGTTGCTGGAGCTCAGGAGATGGAAAGTTCGGGGTCAAACACCACCCCAAAGTGCCTTTTCCCAGCAAGCCAGATCCTCCCAAAGCCATTGCACCTCACTGAGGAAACAGAAGCATCCCTAATCCAAGGGAAATGCTGTGCCTGGACACTGATCCTTGAACAGACAACTTCATTTCATGACCCAAATACTCTGAACCTCAGATGAAGAGGGCTCTGGGGTACCATCCACGGATCCAGGTCACCACACAGGTCACATCCACCCACAACCTGTGCTCCCAGTTAGCACTGGCTGTTTCTCAGGATTTTAGAGCGAGCCTGCTAGTTCATTGAAGACTTTTCCTCTTAAAAGTGTTGTTGTTATAACCATGAAAGGTTCTACTTCAAAAAGAGTTTGGTTTTTTTATAAAGTTTCGACATATGACAGAGATCATCTTTTGCCTTCATGCTAAAACTTCCTGTTTAGAAGTTCATCAAGTAAAGGACCAACAGAAGAAGAATGGCTCCCTTTGTTATCCAAAATTGAATTTTGTGGTTTTTTAGTAGGAAAAGCCTTTTTGATGATCAAAGCTGGAGCAATAAATAGTAGTGGCTTGATGCGAGATCCAAAATGTACTTATTTTTGGAAGAGGAGTTAAATGCACACCGAGCTCCTTGGTACACGAGAGGAGGCAGGGAAGACCACGTGCTTTGTGTACCATTCCCACAGACCTACACTTCAAGCAGAGCCATTAAATAAGTTGAAATGGAGAATAAACAAACTGAAACATGGCAGGTAGACTGGAGCCTAAGTGGGTTTTTCCCTTTGACTTCCCTGTGATGACATGTACGGGTTAATTCAGCAGAGCTCTTATCCTCTTTCAGCAATCGCGAGCACTGGGGAAAAATAAATCACCCAGCCCCAGACTCTTATTAAAAGTTACACCACTGGAAACGGCACAGGGGGAGCAGAGGGATCCGATTTCATACAATCTCAGTCACATGTTATCATTATATTGTTCGAGGAAAACTTGAAATCCCCCTTCCATTCCAGAAAACCCACCAGATGTCCCATAAAGAGAGAAGCTAAGCCATTCCCTCCTCAGGAACATCCCCCCCACCCTGGTTTTCCAACTCGGCTGCTCTAATTAACGACAATTATCACGTTCCAATAAAAGCCACGGGCACGGGGAGCTTTAGGGACGCGCTCCCAGCCCCGGGACCGTTCGTTAGGAATTGCAGGCACACATCTATTACGGCACAGGCCTTGAACGATCCAAGGCCTGGCTATCAATTGTTCCCCTGCTATGGACACTTGGCAGCACAACAAAAGCCGGGCGGGCGGCACGGCTGGATCCGGCACGCGGCAGCACCGCCGGCCCACCACGGCTGCAGGACCTTAAAGGAGAAGGGGAAGGGAAAAACCCCGGAGGGAAATGTGCCACCACGCCACGGCACCGCTGCCGGAATGCTCTCTGGAGAGCTGCAGGGTCGGGATCGGCCTAAACATCCCAGGGAAGGCGCAGGCCTCAACAAACCGCCCGTAAGCTCTTGCAGGTGGAGAAGACCAAGAGAAAAGCCACAACTAAGGGACCAGTGCCTCAGTGGTCCCCTCCACCACCAACAATTTACAGCATTCCCAGGGAGAGCAGCGAATTCAATCCATGTGCTTGGCAACTCGGCACTGAGGTGCCCAATCCTGCCCCACCACAGCCGCTGAAGGAGGCACGTGGGGCCCCACCAGGACCAAGGTTTGTCTACCTTCATCTCAGCTCTCAGATCATTAACCACACAAAGAAATTAAACCTTGCTCTGTAGACAGGCCTGCCCCTGTCCCCTGCACTGTCAGCCCCCAGCCTGGCATGAGACACCAAGGAGAAAGACGTGGAACCATCACTGCAGCCAGAGCCCAACGCCGAGGCAACTCTACCTGCTGTCAGGAAAAACCACC
>NW_020955245.1:1319067-1430579 GCF_003031625.1 Empidonax traillii | reverse complement strand
GGGGTCCCCGCGCGGCGCCGCCTCGGCCCGCTCCTCCGCCTCCCGCAGCAGCAGCGAGCGCGCTACCGAGGGGCTCCTCTCGGCGATCTTGCAGCTCCCGCCGGCTCCGAGGTCGTGGTGGCCCGAGCTCCTGGCGCTCCCATCTCCGCCGTCCCTGTCCGGAATGACGCGGCTCCTCCAAAGTCGCCGCACCAGCCCTGAGCGTTTGGACCTGAACATACGACCCGCGGGCGGCCGGGGGGTCGCGTCGCTCTCCGCCGCTTCCCCCCGCCCCGCGCCCTCCTCCGCGGGGCTCCTCGCTCCGCCGCCGGCTCTATCTCATGGCAGCCCCGGCGCAGCCCGGAGTCCCCGCGGCGCTGCCCAGCGGCTCTCGGAGCGCACCATGGGGGGGGGCGGCGGGCGGCGCGGGCATAGACGGCGCCGCGGGGGCCGCTCCCGTGGCGGCGCTGGGGCTCGGGCGCGCCGCGCCTGCCCTACATCGGCTGCCAACGCCGCGCCGGGCGGGGAGCGGCGGCGGCGGCCGGGGGGAGCCCGGGGACACCCCGCGGCCGCTCCACCGTACGAGGCTGGGGGAAAGGGGGGGCGGGGGGGGGGAGTGGGTGGTGGGTGCCGCCCGGCGCCGGGGTTCCCCCTTCAGCCGAAAATAGTTAAAAATATATAGTTTAAAAAAAATAATAATAAAAAATGGAGTAAGAAGTAGGAAGAAAGAAAAATGGGAAGAAAAATAGAAAAATGGGAAGAAAATAGGAAGAAAAAATACTAAAAAAAAAAAATTAAAAGAGTTAAAAAAATAGTAAAGAAATTTTTAAAAAATTAGTAAGGAAAACAGTAAAAAAAATAGTAAAAAAAAATCCGACAAAAAATAACAGCAAAAAATTTAAAAAGGAAAAAAAAAAAAGAAAAAGCAGGGGGTTTAGAAAACACCCGAAGAAAACAAATCAGGCACGCGAAGAATCAGCAGCAGCAGCAGCAGCAGCACAAGCACAGCGCGGTGTCAGCGCGGTGTCAGCGCGTCCCTCTCGCCCGCATCGCAGGGCGCGGCCCCGGCGGGTCCGTGCGCGGCTCCCGGGGCCGCCGCCGCCCGCTCGCGCCCGCCCGCCCCTCGCCGGCTTTTGTGTGGCCGGGGCGCGCGCGCGGGGCCCCCTCGCGAGCGGCGCCGCCATTGGCTGCGCCCCATCATGTGCCAGTCTAGACGGCGCGGCGGCCCCGCGCGCCACCGGCCCCGCGAGCGCGCCCCGCCCCGCCACCGGCCCCGCCCCGGCCCCCGCCGCGCCTTAAAGGGCCCCGCCGGCGCCGCCCCGCGCACCCGCGCGGATCCCCGGGCAGCCTTCCCCAGCGCCAGCCCCGCGGGGGAGGGGGGGGGGAAGGCCACGAGGGGAATTGGGTCACGGCGCGGCGGGGGTTAACGGCGCTCGCCAACACCCTCCCCCCTCCCACGGACACGCCTCCCCCCCCCCCCCCCCCCCCCCCCCCCCCCCCCCCCCCCCCCCCCCCCCCCCCCCCCCCCCCCCCCCCCCCCCCCCCCCCCCCCCCCCCCCCCCCCCCCCCCCCCCCCCCCCCCACGGAGCGGCGCCTCGGCCGCCCTGCCGAGAGTTCAGGCACGCCGCGCCCCCATTGGCCCGCGCCCGCGTGACGCGCGGAGCCGCGAGCAGCCCACTGGTGAAGGCGCGGGGGAGGCCCCGCCCCCTCCTCCCACCCCGCGGTGCCCGTGAATGGAGCGGTGCGCGTGGGGTCCGCGGGGACGGGACGGGATGGGGGAGAGGGGGATATGGGGGGATGACAGGGACAGGAGGGTGGCCCCGCGGAGGGGGGAATCCCACCCCACGCGGCCACGGCGAGAGGTGCTCGTGGTGAGCGCAGTGTGAGCGTGGGACCCCCCAAACATCCCCTGGGTGGGCTCCCCCCTAAACATCCCCTGGGTGGGACCCTCCCCTAAACACCCCCCCGGTGGGACCCTGAAGTACAACAGACCCTCCCCTAAACACCCCCCCCCGGGTGGGACCCACGCCTAAAAATCATCCCTGGTGGGACCCTGAAGTGCAACACACCTTCCCCTAAACCCCCTCCCACGGTGGGACCCTCCCCTAAACAACTCATCCCCCCGAATACTTCCCCCAGCAACCCCCTGCCGGTATAAAATAAATTAAACACCTAGAACAGTGATTCCCACCCAGCCTGAGAACTTTGCTCGTGAGCAAAAATAAACCTGGGCAATTAATTCTCCATCAGTTAAAGGAAAAAAACACCCCAAAACCAAACCAATAAAATCATTTCAACCAACAAGCCCTGGACAACCTGAATGGTCGGGGGTTTTCTCTTGGAGTCTTTGTGTGGCATTTTCCATACCTGAGGGCTTCTGCCTAAATTTCTGTCACGTTTCCCCAAACCTGCCCTAATACACCTAAGAACCTTATTTAAATATGGATAAAAACAGTACTTTTTTTTTTTTTTAATAGAAAACCTAATCAGTGTAATATTAGGGATCCCCAAATACCCCATTTAGAATCAGTACTCTGTGTGCCACCGAGGTTTGCACCAGCACAACTGCAGTATGAAATAGGTCCTGTGACTTTGGGGTCACTTCTGCAACTTCTGACCTTTTAGGACCAGGGGCAAAGCTCCTTTTCCCTGCCATTTTTGGGAGGGGTTTGAGGAAAAGTGTGGTTAAAAATGTAAAAAAAAAAATCACGTCAAACCTGTCAGGGACCTGCTGCCTCTGCCACTGGGTTCCAAACTGCTCTGGCCAAGGGACTGATGGTCCATCCAGTGCTGTCCCACTCCGATTGGCTCCTGCCTGGAGTAGGAAAAAACTGTGAGTAGACTCAGGTGATGCTATTTTTGGGCACTCACCCACTTCATGTGGAAATCCTGTGCCGGGGGGGCTCAGACTCGCCCACCCCCAGAGCAGCCACATTTCACACCTGGACCACGGTTTGGAGCCCCTGGCAAAGGTCACCCAACATCCCACTGGGGTGGAAAAACGCCTTTTTTCATGGTGAGGAATAAAAGCAAGTGAAAAGACTGGAAAAAAAAAATCAGCTTCAGACATGGAAGCAGAAACTGGGATTTCCTGGATCTCATGGAATCACAGAATGGTTTAGACTGGAAGGGACCTTAAAGCCCATCTCATTCCACCCCCTGCCATAGGCAGGGACACCTCCCACCAGCCCAGGTGTCCATCCAACCTGCCTTGGACACTTCCAGTGATGGCTCTTGGACCCAGACGGGATCCCTGCCCACCCTGAGGCTGCTCCAGAGATGTTCCAACGCTTGTTTAAAATCCACACTGATTTCCCTGTCCTGCATGACCCCAGGATTCACCTCCCTAAACGCAGCTGATGCTTTTCTTCCCAACGCTGTCCTCACAAACTGTCATCCAAATTATAAGATGCCACCAATGTGCAATTGCCAACATTTAAATATATATAAATCTTAAATATAGCGCTGCTTAAACCAAGGGCAGGGTATTATTTCAGCAAGCAATGTCCCACTGCTTATCCAACGCTCTATAATCATGGATGTGCTCCATGGCAGGAAGAACAATGGAGCTTTCATGGGATCTGGAGCAGCCCAGCATCTCCAGGGGCACAGGTATGTGATGGAGTCCCCATTCCACCAGGAGTGCCATCCATCCCGGCTCCTGCAACAACAGCACATTGTTCCCTGCTCTAATGTGGGCGAGACAAACAGAGCCCTCAATTGTGCTTGTCACAATGCACATATAATTTATAGTAATGTTGGTTATTAAAGGATTTCTAGTGATTAACAGCAATGTGCTCTTTCACTGCCTTTCCCCCCACCCCCCTCTTTTTTTTTTTTTCTCCCTGTCTGTCATAATAACAAACATTCCTGGGAGATGCTCTGGAACACATCCTATAGGTCTTGGCAGAAAAGCTGGAGAGAAGCTCTTGAAAGCCTGCCAGTCTTATCTGACATGGATCTCCCAGGTACTATAGGAAGCCAAATGCTCCTGGGTCCAGGAGGACTGTGGGTGGTCAGGAGGGCACTGGAGCCTCTTCCCAAAGCCAAACTGCAGCCAGGATTGGGGGGAAAAGGGACCAGCCCTGCCACTGTGTCCCCACCAGCACCCTCAGCACCATCAGCAGAGCCCAGACTTGCAGGCACAGGCTGGGGGTGCTGCAGGTTTTCAGGAAGGAAAATCAATTCCATCATTTTCTGCCTTTTTTCTTTTTTTTTAAACCTCCATTATTTTGTATATTTCTGGGCAAAAAGAAGGATGCAGGGGTTAAAACATAAAATTAAACCATGAACAAATGAAAAGCAATATTTTCACAAAATGAATAATTGCCACTTAAATAATGTTGTAACAGCTTGATTTATAGGTTATTTTAATGCCTCGAAAATGGGGCTCAATGCCAAGGGCTGGTGGAGGCTGGGGGGACAAACTGCACCCCCATTTCACTGCCAGGGAACAGGAGCCCAACCAGAGAAACCACCACGAAACCGCAGTGCCAGAACTGCCAAAATCTGAAATGCCTCGTAAAACCAGGCTGGCTTTGCTGGCAGCTGATTTTGAAAGGAACCAGGGGGAAAAAAAAAAAAGAAGTTTTGACAACATCAGAATGTCCCGTTTCCTTTGTTTTGATGACATTGCCGCAGTTTTCCAGATCAGACCGACTCTCTGCGTTTTACTCTTGCAGATGTAACACTCTGAGCAGTAACAGGCTGTGATGGGACCTTGGACCCTCTTCAAAATGGAAAAAAGCGAAAATCAGAACAAGGTGTTTTGATAAATCCACAGTTAAAACAAAAAATAATAATAATAATAATAAAAAAAAGACGTTTGAAGCATTTTCCTCCATGGAGAATTTCCCAACTGCTGGACTCCACATTCTCAGACCCCCCCCTGGCTTCTTGAAACCCTTCCTGCAGAGGGTGGGATCTCACCCAGCACCTCGGCACGTGCCCCCATCCAGGGTGAGCTGCAACCACTGCAAAGCCCATCCCAGTGGATGCAGCCACTCAGGGATGCAATCTTTCCTGGGATGTGGAGTCATAAAACAGTTTGGGCTGGAAGGGACCTTTAAAGTTATGGAGTTCCACCCCCTGCCATGGGCAGGGACACCTTCCACCAGCCCAGGCTGCTCCAACCTGGCCTTGGACACTTCCAGGGATCCAGGGGCAGCCACAGCTTCTCTGGGCAACCTGTGCCAGGGCCTGCCCACCCTCATAGCCAACAATTCCTTCCCAATATCCCATCTAACTCTGCCATTCCCTGTGTCCTGTCCCTCCATCCCTTGTCCCCAGTCCCTCTCCAGCTCTCCTGAAGCCCCTTCAGGCCCTGGAAGGTGCTCTCAGGTCTCCCTGGATCCTCTTCAGGCCCTGCAAGGGGCTCTCAGGTCTCCCTGGATCCTTCCCTTCTCCAGGTGAACCCCCCCAGCTCTCCCAGCCTCCCTGCACATCTCCTCCCCGAGAACCTGGGACACCTCTTGCCTTGCCAGGAGATGCCCATTTTGGTGCATTCAAATCCCAGCCCAGTGATTATTTTTGCCCTGGCACTTTTCCTCCAGGTGGGATCAAGGTTTCTCCATCCAGTGGTTCCATCCAAATCCCACCAGATCTGGTGGCGCCACGGCAGGTGCTGCATCTGCTGCCCATAGACCTCGGGGGGTGAATTGAGGCCCCAGCAGCCAAATTGCTCAGGGATGAGTTGAAATGAAGTATCCTCCAAAACTGATCAGAACCAGGAAGGAGGAAAAAAAAGAGACAAAATCCAACAGAAATTCACCAAATGCCACATTTCACCAGGAATTAATGTTAATGGGTTAATGGAAACTCCACAAGGCAGGAGCTGCTGAGTTTCCAGGCTTTTCAAGGCCCTTCCCACGAGTATCTGCTGTGGGTGGGGACAAGCTGACTCACACTTTCCAGGGCTGTAGTAACATTTCAACACCCCGGCGCTCCAGCCTTGGGGACTGATGGCAAAAGAGCACGTTCCCAGCAGAGGGGTTGGGAAGTTCTTGTGACAAAATGTTTTCTTGGGTCAGAAGCATGTCAGTTTGGCAAAACCAAAACTGGTTTGGTTGTTGGTTTTGGTGGTTTTTTTTTTTGTTTTTTTTTTTTTGTTTTTTTTTGGTAGCAAACTACCAATTTCCACAAAATGCTGCTTGGAAAAGTTTTCTTGGGAGCAGGCCTGGATTTCTAGTCAAGCCCACAGGGGGAAAATCACCTCCCAACTGGTCCTCATGGGTGCTGATGGCATCTATCCATGGTGATCCCCATCCCAGGACAGGCCCCTTGCCTGGAGCAGGGACATGGACTTCTTTAAATCCCTTCTAGGTGGAGCTGGGTCAATTTGTATAAATAATTAATCAGTTATTCAGGGAGAAAGAGTCCAACTTTAAGGCTGGAGAGGAGAGCCCTGATCTGAGATATTGGGTTCAGCTCCCTGGTTTGGGGCAGGACAAACAGGGATTGAAAACCACAAGTCAGGCAGTGCCACGAGTACAGGATTATCCCCTGTGCTGCTGCTCTCATTTTTAGGAAAACAAACTCAAGCCATCCCAGAAAAGCCCTGCTGCAATCCAAGGAAAGCACTGGTGTCTCAGGTTTCCTAGGACAGGAAGGCTGCCCTCATCCAAACCCTTTGCCAGCCTCCACAGCAGAGAAAAGTGTTTTTCTCCCCTTAATCGAAGATTAATTTTTCCCATGGGAGAAGAAGCCAAAGGGACACCTTGGCTCTCGGTCAGTCAGAGGATGACTGTGCCAGTCACACAGTGAAACACGAAGCAGGTGGAGCATCTTCTCCTGTCCTTCCCAATCGTGCTGAAAATCCCATTTATGAAGACCAATTCTCTCTGAGCAGCCTCAGACACCCTCAGAAAATCCAGAGTCACCTCTGGATGAAAGGATGAAGAGCTCCATGACATGTGGAGGCCTTCCCAGGAGATATGAGGAAGGTGGTTGGCACGGACACAGGACTGCCATCAGACCTTCCGTGTTTTCCCTGATGCCACTGACAGGGATTTTCTGCGTCCTTTGGAATGGATGATCAGGTAAAATGAGGCATGTGAGTGCAGAGGATGAAGGCATTGAATCCCAAGCCTCAATCCAGTGCTTTGCCCAGGAGGATTTCCCACCTCGTGGTGATCTGTGAGCCTCCAGTGGATCCCAAAGGTGTGAGCACCGGGATCGGCTCCCGGGACTCGCACGGGGAGGCACCAGAGTGAAGATCCTTCCAGTGGGAAAGAGCCCACAAGGAAGGTGGAGAGGGAACTGGGACAAGAGCCTGGAGTGACAGGACAAGGGGGAATGGCTTCAGACTGACAGAGATGTGGGTTAGGTGGGGTATCAGAACGCAGTTCTTGGCTGGGAGGGTGGGCAGTCCTGGCACAGGTTGCCCTGAGCTGTGGCTGCTCCATCCCTGGAAGTGTTCCAGGCCAGGCTGGATGCTGCTCTGAGCAACCTGGGCTAGTGGAAGGTGTCCCTGCCCGTGGCATTAAAGATGATCTTTAAGGTCCCTTCCAACCCAAACCATCCTATGATTCTGTAAGATGGAGAAGGGGATGGGGAAGGAAAGTCCCATCCAGCCACTCCAAGGACGATGCAGCCCCTGAGGGTGCTGCAGGAGGGAGATGGACATGCTGAATGCAGCCACCCCCCTGCATGACACCACTCTGGGGATTTCCAGACCCACAGAAACTCTACATCTACCTCAGCCTCGTCCCTTCCTTCCCCAGCTGCAGGGGGACCAGCAGCCACCGAGCCCCTCCTGTCCTGCTCTGGCTGGAGGAGCTGAGCAGTATCACACAAATATCACATAAACCAGCTGCTCTGCTCCAAAGGAAGGGAATTACAACCAGAGGAGCCATCTGAAAATCACACCACCCCTTCACAAACACGCAGGAGTTTGTCCTTTTATCATTTATTCAGCAGCCTGTGGAGACAGTCTGCCTTTCTGGAGCCTTTTCCAGGCAGATAACACCCAGTTCTGAAACTGCCCTTTACTTTTCTGTTGGCTTGGCTTTGGTGAATTGTCATTTTTGAGCTGGAAAGGGACTATTTGAGTAAGAAAAACAGCCCAGCTCTGTGTGCTGCCACCACGCTGATCCAGCAACAAACTGTGGAATGTGCCAAGCCCGGTGTCCTTAAAAAAAAATAAATCTCCCCCTCTCCATGTTTACCCAAACAATTTGCAAACACAAAACTGGAAGTTCCCCGGGTGGGGGGAGGATTAAGAAAAGGATTATTCTATTTGGAGCTAGTCCAGAGAGCAAAGGGAGCATATGTAAAAATATATATAAATGTATAGGTCCAAAATGGATTTTAATTGAGGTTTGTTGTGTCCAGTGGTGTTCTGCTGCAAGAAGGAGCTAAAAACACGGTGGGGCTGGAGGAGAAGGGAGGTTGACATCAAAGCAGACCTGAGAAAGGTCAGACCTAAATGGCAACCTGTCCGTTTGTGCAATAGTTTGCTCTCCTATTTCTGATGGTATTTTCTGGGAAGAGCTGGTCGGAGCCAACTAGGGCAGGCTTGTAAAAAGATAATTTTTTTCTCCCTCAGAAAACACGAAGACAGACAGACTGGGCTGCTGGCTTTCCTCCCTTCCCAAGATCTGCTGCCCTGGGCAATTTGCTGTGTTGCAGCAGCTCTTTGCTGGAGTGACTGAGTGGCGTCTGGGCCGCCCCAGAGCAGACGCCAGTCACTCCAGCAAAGAGCTGCTCACCACAGCTTTGGTAAATATTTTCTGCAGTGGTGCAGCAGCGTCTGACAGAGCAGCACTGTTATTTCGTAGGCATCTCCAATAATAACTCGGGGAGAAGCAGCCACAAGACATCAGCAAAAGCTGCTGCCACTGACCAGAACTTTAGAGAAGCAGGAACAGAAGTGGGAAGAGAATAGAAATAGTGAGTGAGTCACTGGCTGGAGAGGCTGAACCCAGCAAGGGAAGATTAAAAAAGACAGGCTTCAAAAGCTGGTCCCGGGACGCTTCTGCGGGATCGGCACGCACTGCGCCGATGCCTCCCCAAAATTCCTGCAACCTCAGAATGGGGACATGAAAAATCACTGTGGGAGAAAGAGAATGTTGTCTTCGGCGTTTTGAGCCTGGACCAAAGGCAGCCAGAGGCACTCATTGCTAAAGAACCAAAACTGCATCTCCTTCCATGTTGAAAGTGTGTTTGGAGTGTCTCTGCTGGCAGCAGGATCCGCGGGGCTTGCTCAGGCAGAGGGATGTGGAAATAGAAAGCAGGATCAGGGAGGAAAGGAGCTGACCCTGAAGTCATTGGCACTGCTGGGTGTTACTGGGAGCAAATCACCCTTAAATAGACACCAGGACACAGCAGGACACAGTCTGGCCCAGCAGTAGCACAGTTGTTGCTTAGACACCCAGCACAGGCTTTGCTGGGAATGGAGATGGTGCTGGAAGCCAGCTGGGTCTCCAGGGAATCTTCTCCATCCCATTGCCACACCACGGAATGAGAAAACCCCTCTCTGAGCAGGCACCCTGAGGGGTTGGTCCTTCTGTGCCTCAGACTGTGCTGAGAAGCCGTCTCTGTCCAGGAATCTGCTGGCTCTGACATCCCAGGCTGTCGGGAGACGATCAGAAGCAGCAGCTCCTTCCCTGAGGCTCTGGGGGTGCCAGCAGCACCTCTCCCTGCTGGGAGCCATCCTGGCCACCAGCAGGGCCTCACATGGGCATGCCAGGCAGCTCTGGGGGTGCAGGTCCTCTCTGCAGACCCCTTTCCATCCTTTGGGCACCACGACTGGGGTTTTCCATAGTTGGACATGCATTTATGACACTGAACCCTTCCACTGGTACTTTGGGGAGCCAAGCCCTTGGAGGGTGTGACTGCTGCAGCACCTTTCACCTTCCATGGACAGTTCCCAGCCAAAACCCGACCATTATTTACCTTCTTAGGTGGGTGATGACCTGGGACCACCCCTCACCATCCAGCCTGATCCATCACCCTGGCCCTTGCCCACCCTTCCCAAATCCAGCCCCTGCTAGAACCAACCTGGCACAGGGAAGGAAAACTGACCTGCTGTCTGGAAACAGCTTCCCATGGCCCATCAGGCTGTCCTGGAGTAATGTGGGATGAGAAGGAGAGGATGGAGCGCTGACAGGAGCAGAAACTTGGTGATGGTACCTGACAGGAAACAAATTTTATATAAGGTGAGTGGGTTTTAGTTCTCAGCCTCTTTTTATTCACTGGTAAATGATTGACGCTCAGTGAGCAGATGTGGTGAACCGAGATCAAACACGTCACGAGAGAGAGAGGAAAGTGTAGAAGAGCTTGGCTGAGTGAGGGACTGGGTGTTGGATCTGCAGGAATCAAGTCCCAGTAATTCTTGTCCCACTTTTCATGGGACCATCTCTCTCTTTGCTGAGCTTCACCCAGCCCTGTGGTGGGAGGACAGGAATCATTGGGAAGGAAAGACAATAAATTGTGCTGCATTAAAGACAACAATCCCCAAAGCCAGGTTAGGACCTGCCAACACGTCCCAAAGCCACCTGAGCTGAGGGCTGTGCCCACATCCCTCCTGGTGACATGAGGTGTGTGGCAACGACCCAGATCTCAGCGAGGACCATCCCTGTGCCCCCCACACACGTGTTCCATGGGCAGGACCACAGGGTGACACGAGCCATCCGTCCCCACATGGGTTATTCCATCGTCATCAGCCAAACAACAGACGCTCCTCCTGCTCGGAAAGCCAGGGTGGCGTTTTTATGAGCTGAGGTTTCCTCCTCCTCTTTTTCTCTTCCCCCCCCCTCCTTTTTTATGGCCTTATCCACAAATGCTGAGAGCCAGAGGGAATTATTTGTTACTTACATTAAAGCAAGAGGCCATCAGACCACAGCCCCACAACCACTCCCCCTATCATTATTTTCTTCTTTTGGGATTTATATGAAGCTCATTATTAAACTTTAGCTAACCCAGACATCCTAACAATGCACCCAGTGCTAATAACTGCTAAGCAGCATTATTAATTATTGTAATTACAGCATTTAAAATCTATTCTGATGATATTAAAGAGAATACTTTCCTACTTTTCCAACCAACAGAAAAAAAAATCCACAAATGTAGCTTATTAACACTAATTCTATTCTTATTGGTAAAACTATTGTTAGATTTCAAAGGCAGTTGGTCTGGGCCCTAAAAAATAGATCCTGCTGGGATGGCAGGGCATGTTTCCAAACTCTGGTGTGGCTTAGCTGGGGTGGCGAGTGGAGGGAGCTTGGCAAGATGAGGAATTCAAATTCTGACAGCACCCAGTTACGAGGGGCATAAATCTATAAATCCATGCATCCCTCTTACAAATTACATCCCCCCTATAACTTAGATCCTCCCTAAAGCTGATTGCAGTGGCGTCCTTACAGGTTTTGGAGAACCAGGATCACCTTTCCAGCGGGAGGTTACGCACAAAAGGTGGGAATAGGAATGGCAGGAAGCACCTACAGGCTCACCTGTGGTGAGCTGTGGGCACAACACAGGGCTGGGATCCTGTGACAGCCTCTCTCACCACTGCCCCTTGCTCTGTAAGGTTCGGTGGAATTATTCATGCTGAGCCCAGACACCCAAACGGCCACACAGACACCGAGCTGCACTTTTAATTAAAGATGTGCCGAGATAAAAAGCTGCAGAAAACAATTTTAAACAATTAAAAATAATATTAGAGGTGTTTGTCTGCCCGATCTGCATGTGTCCTGTGAGCGGCTCAGGGGAGGCTGGCTGCATTTTTACCACGGTCAGGACTTTTTTGGAGCGATTCCCTCCGCTCCACGGGCAGGATGAACCCGCGTCCAGACGTCTCTTTTACTCCAAAGAGTTAAGATTTCACTTGTCAGGCTGTTTTTGTTTCTATTCACATGTCAGTGCCTGTCATTTATTTAGTCAATGGGACATGTCCAAGGGATGGAGACAGACTGGGTTAGTCATTCTGACCGTGGGTCGCCAGTCACTGCAAACTGCCTGAGGTCATTTCCAAAAGCGCCACTAACAATGAGAGGGAAGCTGGGCCCGGGAGACCTGCAGGAAACGCCGTGGAGATTAAAGACAGAGATAGTCCTTTGCAAAAGTACACTGGAGGAATGTTCCCTATGTTCTGTCAACAGAGTTTCTTCCTCGCTCAAGACTGTCTATTTTAAGTCTGAGCCCGCACCAAAAATGGAAATCCTCGCTCCATGGCTATCAGTGGATCTGGGGTTTCTGGGGCTGCCGCAGCGCCACGGCCGAGGAAATGAACCCTCCAGCCCGGCTGGAACAGCTTCAAACAATCCCTCCTTGTGGCAGCTCTGTGCTGGTTAAAGGACAGGTTGTAAAAGCCAGCTGGAGCCCACGGTACCGCCCGGCGTAGCCTGCGAGCATCGTCCCCACCGGTGTCCCCCAACATCCCCTCCCCGCTTACCCCCAGAGCTCAGAATCCCAGAATGGATCAGCTTGGAAGGGACCACGGGTGGGGTCACCTGGTCCAACCTCCCTGCTCAGGCAGGGCCATCCCAGAGCCCACTGGGAGCAGCATCTGGGCCCACGTGGCAGCAGAAACCAAGCAGGGCTGCCAGGGCCACAGCTCAGGCTCCATCCACACTCCCAGCACTGCTTCAAGGGAGGGACTGGAAAAGAAGTGTTGAAACGCACCCAGAAGTATTTGCTGCAGCATCTTGGGCTGAAAAGGAGCCCCGTGACTGCAGATTGGGGGGGGGGGACGGGGACGGGAAATTCCTCTGGTCCCATCTGGGCATCGGGGCAGGGCTGAAACACAAGAGCAGCTTTAGGGGCAGAAATGCACTTTTTAAGCAGAACAGTCCAGGCCACTCTTACTTAACACACAAGGTACCTCTGGGTGTTTTGGAAAACATTAATAACAACCACATGATTGGTGTAAAAGGCTGATTTTTCCATCCAGACACACTATTGTTTTCAGATAAATACATTCCATCGAGCTTTTTTTCTATCTGGACTTTCTGCATCTGTGGCTTTTGCATCCCAGGCACATGGGAACGGGGGTTTTGACCACAGTGGTGGCCCAGGAGGAGCCACCAGATCCCACTGGTTTGGGAATGAGGGACAGGGGCTAAACTTTGCCCTTGCTGTGGGTACGACTGGTGAGGTGGGACAGGGGCTGGAGGTGAGGAAGGGTCAGGAAAAGGAGCTGCACAGTGGATCTGAACTGCTCTGCAGAGATAGAGAAAAGCAGAAAATGCATTTTTTTAGGATGCAAACATCCATCAGACACACACACACACACACACACACACACACACACACACACACATGAGAGTATCCAAATTCCTCAGCGTGGTATTTACAAAGCCCATTCGGAGACACAGACACAGGCCAGCTCCTGCAGATTTTTTTTCCACGTGTCATTAAAGATTCAAATTACAGGGGCAATTTCGAGCCTTTGAAGCCCTTGGTGCTGGTGCTGCCGAGCCCGGGGGCTGCTCCAGGCAGGGTCTGTGTGTGCTGCAGCCCGGAGATAACGCAGAGCCACCAGCGCCCAGCCCGGAGCCAGGAGCGGGCCAGGAATGACGTGAGGAGGCACTGGGGGGAATTTGCTCAGCCTGCAGATAAGGAAAGCATCCTGCTCTGAGCACGGGGTAAACAACTTTTAATACACAAGCGAGTTATCTGCAGAGTCCCACGGGAGGAAGCGGATCTGGCCGAGGCCCCGCAGGCTCTGCCGCGCGGTGTGACACGGCACGGAGCGGGGACCGACACCCAGCCCCGGAGCTGGGGAGCCCGGGAGGTTTTGGGGAGCCTGGCAGCTCAGGGGTGCTGGGGCCAAAGCCCAACCAGCTTGCACAAAGGGAGGGAGAGCCATGGATTTGCCTCCAGGAGGAGGAACGGCGCTCCTGGTCCTTGGTGGCCTTGTGGGTTGCACAGGTAGGGCTCGAACCACCCGAATTAAAGTTCACCCAACAGTTGGGCAAAATCAGAAAGGCTCCAAAAAGAGACTTACAGACTCCTTCCCAACACAAAACTGCCAACAGCAATCATTTTCCCCACTGATTACTCAAAAGACTGAAGATCAGGTGTGTTTTCATTGATAAGGCCAGGAGAGGAGCTGGACAAGGCCAGTTGTCTCCGCACGGCATGATAAGAACTGGGAGAAATAACGAGATCACAGCCACTCCCCTGTGCTCCTTGGGTAGCTGCAGGTTCATCTCTCTGCAGAACAGAGTGCTGGGACCTTGATGAGCATCACTCCCAGGTGGCATCTCTTTCTGGGGCCAGGCAACTGAGGGAGCAGGAGGAGCTGCTCTCCAGTTCAGAGCCTGATTTACGGCTGAGGCCTCAGGGAAAATCACTGACTGCCTTTGTGGTTTCATTTCCCCATCTCGAGAATCTCCTTCATGGGTGATGTGTGAGGGGGAATTAACAGTCAAACTTTGTTTTCGATAAATATTTCAAGATTTGCCTCGTGTTTTATGAATATTTCTGAATGATCTTCCTTGCCCTTGCATAAGGGTCTCTCCCTGCCAGCTCTTTAATGCCTGGAGTGGAGCGATGCCTCTGCTGCAGATTTGGGCTTTCACTGAGTAACAATTAAGCTGCCTCAGCTAAATGTAAAGGCATGTGGAGAAAGCTCTGTGCTGGATGCCAGCAGGAACCACCAAACCAAAGGGTTCCTCTGCAGACACTGAACCAAGGCAGCGCCCAGCACACGACCAGCTCCGAGCCACCCCCAGCACTCCAAAACTCCCCATTTATGTGTGAAGCATAACTAAAAACTCTGTTTTCACCAGCCCAGCGTGATCTGGAAGTGAAGGCACGGGCTTGAAGCTCCTCTGAGCTGAGGCCAGTGGAAATTCAGTGTGGGTTTGACCCCAGGACTGCGCACGCTTTAGTCTCTGCCTGTTTATTGTTACACTCATTAAAACCATCAGGGCTTTTTTGCATCTTAAAAAGTCTTTCCTGACTTCATAAAACATGTGAATGCTTAAGAAGGAATCTGAGTGCAACTGCGTAAGTAGTGACTAACAAGGAGGAATTCTGTGCTGTTCAAAGGGAGTTAATTTGCCTCCAGCCTACCTGGTGCCCTGCTAGCCCTCCCTCAGACATCCTCGCTGATGGCTCATGAGCTCCTCTGCCCACACCAGTGATTTTAAGTTAAAGATTCAAAATTGGCTGTCTCAGACGTGCCCCAGCCCAAGGCCGGTCACTTCCTCACAACCTGGATGTGGAATTTCCATCAGGAGAAATTCAAAGCACTTCAGGATGAAGCGTTTGGACTCTTTGAGTTGAAACCATCTCCATTTCCAACTGACAGTCCATTCTGCTTTTAAAATGCTAGGAAGTTTTGAGAGCAAACCCAGCCACGCATCCAACCAAAGCAACATTTTTTGTCCGAGTCCTCATTTCCCAGAAAAACTGTAAATCGTCGGTTTTATTCAGAACCAGAACGCAAATTTGCAACTGCCAATAATCCCTTTTTATCCCAGATTTGATGTTGTTACAGGCCTTCCTTTCTGGGGCTGCTGGAAGTTGAAGGTGTCATTAAGTGGGCACCTTGCTCTGTCACTAAAATCCAAGACATTTTGTAATCCTGGAATTCCCCAAACTCAGCTCAGGCCTCAGTGGGGCCCTGTCTGAGGGGTGTTCGCAGCTTATTCTCCTCTTGCAGGAAAATAAATCCAGGAGCTAAACCTGATGGAAGGCACACTGCTGCCTGTCACAGGGGCACATGTGGAAACCGGGCAGTGAAAAAAGCCAGCAATGCTCCTCCAACTGCTGCAGAATCCCAGCAGAACGAGGCACGTGGAGAATCTTTGATATTCAGTCAGAGGAGGGGAAAGGCAGGAGCTGGATGATATTGGGTTTTTCACTCCCTGCCATGGGAAAAGCTCCTTGTTTTATTTTCCTGTTGAACAACTGTCTGCTGTGTTTCACACACCAGATTGCTTCTGATGGAGAGCTGCAGCAATCCTGATTCCATCCTTTATTAGCCAGGATGGGAAGGCATAAACAAAAAAACCCACAATATCACTTGCAAAAAGAAACAACTGGGTTAAAAGGGTTGGACTTGGTGATTGGACTTTGGACTGGATATTGGGAAGAAGTTCTTCCCTGGGAGGGTGGGCAGGCCCTGGCACAGGTTGCCCAGAGAAGCTGTGGCTGCCCCTGGATCCCTGGAAGTGTCCCAGGCCAGGTTGGAGCAGCCTGGGATAATGGGAGGTGTCCCTGCCCGTGGCAGGGGGGTGTGGAACGAGATGAGCTTTAATCCAACCCAAACCATTCTGAGATCCCATGATCTTAAAGGTATTTTCCAACCTAAATGGCTCTGCTGCACATGGAACGAGTCTCATTGCCCAGCAAACACCTCAACAGCAATGATGGGAATCACTGGCCAGGACAGACTCACTTTCAGAAGTCAGTCCTGGTTTATCCCTGAACATTCTATGTCTCTGGGCTGGACCTCCTCGCCCTGCCCCTGCCAGGGCCGCTGTGTCTGGGGTCTCCTGTGCTTCACAGGAGGAGGTGGAACAATGCTGCTTTCTGAGCACCCCTCCAGCACACAGGAGCTGGACATTGTTTGCTTTTCCTGTTTTGTTTTGCATGGAATAAAACTCCCCTCTCTGGAGTCACTTCGGCTCCAGAAAGGAGACTATTAATAAACTGAACTGCTTTGGAGAGCCCAAGCCAAATGCCGGCCTTTGAGGGGAAACAAAATAAAATCCATAATTGCTCAGAGCCTTTTCATCCCTGGGAACCTTCCCAGGCACACGTAGTGATTACCCAGAGCTGGAATGTCACCACCTCAGCAGTGACACGGGGAGCCATGGACACGACAGCCCTGCTGGGGCTGGGCTGAAGGAGGTCTGAGGGCACAGCAGGTGCTTTCTCCAGGTTGGATGCTGTTTGGTGGCTTTCAGCAGCTTGTTTTGGGTCTAGAGATGATCATATCAAAGGGGATAAGGAATGGCCCTGTGAGGTCCAGAGGTCCCATGGAAACAGAAGAGGAAGAAAACCGTGGGTGAGATCTTGCTCCAAGTGATGCTTGAGGCCAATGGAGTGGCTCTGGATCTGTGTTAGAGAAGCCCAAACCAGATTTTAGCACCAATTTTTGGAAGGAGATGCATGCAAAAATGGCACAGAGACCAACAGAGGAGGTTGAAACACTGAGTACATGTGCCATTCTGGTAGGGATCTCCCAAAAAACAGAGGGGTTTAGCCCTTTCCCTTTTAAAACTTATAAAATTAACAGACATCTTGGTGAAACACGAAACTGTGCAAGCCAAGAGATCAACTTGCACCCACAGACCACAAACCAGCACCTGCCCCCTCCCCACCTCCCAAAACACACCTGAGCCTAAAGCTCAGGAGTTTTTGAAACATCTTTCACTCAGAATAACTACAGGTTTCACTTTCTTCTAGAATCTCCATCACCAAGAAGGCCTGGCAGCTTCATTTTGATTCAACAGCTGCCTCTCCTTGGCATTACCTCCCCCAACCAACACTGACAGAGGTTACCTCCATTTTCCTCCCTGTTCTTCAGTGAAATCACTGCTTGCCCACAGATGAGGGCTGGTGCCTCCACCAGGATCATCAGTACTTGCCCCTGGCCTTCAGAACACACTGTTCCTGTGCTTCACCTACGGGTTGGGAACACGCTCCCCTCACTCCCCATGGAGTGAGGCTTTGCATCTCCCCCCACCCTCCCCCATCTTCAGGTGCCTGCTCTGCAGGAACTTGCTTTGGCACCATCAGATTAGCTGCTGTTAAACATCACTTATCCTGCTGCTGGTTCTTCCCAGTGAGCAATGAAACATTCCTTAATCCGGGCAGATTAAAGAGGAACGTGTTTCATCACCCATCCCTCGGCTTCAGCCGCCCCATGAGGAGGCAGGAGGTGTTTTGGTTTGGGGGATTGCTCACAGCTCCATCCGGCTGGAGCAGCAGTCGGGTCCGTGATGGACACACAGCCCGGCAGGTCTCAGATATAGGGGGTGGAAACGATTTCCACGGCGCTTTTCCTCAACCTGCTGCGGGTGTTTTGTGCCCTGTGAGAACCCAGCCTGAAGTGGCTGCTGTTTTCAGCACAAACATCCCATGTCCTTCAGCCTCTGGCTCAGCCAGCCCCTCCACCGCTGCTCCAGCCTCCTCTGAGCCCTTCTCCAGGCTCAGCTCGGAGATCTTACTCAGGACCCTGCTATAAACCACAGTGTCAGTGAAGTTCCCACTTTTCAGAGGCATGGATGGACACAAGCAAGCGGGAACAGAGGCAGCAAAGACTGGTGGAACCCTCTGCTAGGAAGCAGAGCCCGTGCTGTGCTGCTCTGCTCTGCCACCACAGGCTGAACCCATTTAGATTTCAACCAAGCTTTTCACTTGCCACCAAAATAAGCAAATTATGGAACTGCTATCCTCCCCAAACCACAGGGTTGTTTTAATGACCTTCCATTTAAGCATTAAGGAGTGAAATGCCTAATCCTGCCGAGTGTGTAAGAATGTGACTCATTCCCTCAACACTGTGAGCTGCCTCCTTTTTGGCAGCTGCAACGAGAGCTGTGTTCAAAATGGCAGGGCTTGGATCTGCTAAAAGAAAATGATAAATACATCCTAACTGCAGGTAATACCTCATATAGCATGTGTGTGTGTGTGAAATAACATTATTCCAGTTGCCAGGCAGCAAACAGGAGGTGCAGTAAAAGAAAGAGATGAACCCCCCGAATATGGGCGTGCACTCAGAATCCTGGGATCCTGGAATGGTTTGGGTGGGAAGGGGCCTCAAAGCTCATCCAGTTCCATGGGCAGGGACACCTCCCACTAGCCCAGGTTGCTCCAAGCCCCATCCAACCTGGCCTGGGACACTCCCAGGGATGGAAGTTGGGTTTATGGTTTATGCTGGGTTTATCAGGTCTTGCCCAATGATGAGCACCAAGATCTGCTCAGTCTGAATAAAAAAAGAAAGGTGATGATTTACAGTAAGCCAGGGCTGTATTCAGACCTCACAGAAACCCCTGAATGTCCTGCCAGTGGCACTCCTGAGCTTCGCACCAGGCTGGACAATGTGGTGGGAGAAATCGTAACGCTGTGGCTGTGACAATCTCCCACGTGGGTGGGTTCTGCTGCTGAAAATGGTGATGGGTCTTGAAGTCAGTTCCTCAAATTTACCTGTGACGTAGCAGAGGGCAAACAAGCAGGGCCAGCCCGTGGCTGTGTGTGTTTCACTGCATCTGCTGTTCATGTACCCGCTTGTTTGTCCACACGTTGAGCAATTAACGGGCTGAGCTCGCCCCTAATGGGTTTTCATCAGCAGAACCCAAAACCACCGAGCCCTCTCCTGCAGTTCTCCAGGCAAGCAGAGCTGCTGCCTTAAGTCTTCCAGCTGGAAAGGGATAATTGCACTATCAGGGAGAGCTCTGGAGATCTCCCAGGAGATGTTCTGGAGCTCCCAGGATCGGGTTCTAAGCACTTGTGATTCACGGGAATAAAGAGTGGGCTGCGTGTTTAAACTTGGCTTTCGAGCTGGCTCCCAGCAAAGAGAGGCCCATACTCCCCTGCATCAGCATGGGACAGGCTGGCTGTAACAGGGCTGGCTGGAATGACCTTCAAAATCAATGCTGAAATTCTAAACTGGCTTCTAAAACCTGGCCTAACCCACACGGGCTCCCAGCAGGAGTGCAAGAAATGCATTTGCATTTCTTTTCGCTTCCTGGGCACTCTTTCAGCTCTTCTCTGGCTGCAGGGGATGCCCCAGCCCCAGCCAGCCATGCACTGGATGTTAGAGGTAGTGCCATTCATCAGCACCCCAAAGTGATGCTCCTTTTTTTATATTAAGGAATGCATTGCACCTGAGTTGTACCCGCTCAAGACCCCCCCTCAAACTGAGCCCCAGCTTCACAGAGCTTAAGCTGGCAGCTCAGAGATATCAGAAACAAACTTAATGTGAAACCTCACAGTTATCTCCCTGGAAAATTAATGGTGTACAGTTATTCCATGGAAGAGACAATTAAAAAAAATAAAACACCAGAAAAAAGAGGCAGAGGAAGCACCAAGCAAGAGAAGAACAAAACAAGCCCCAGGTAAACTCAGTGTACTGAGCTGAGGGGACATTATTTACCAAGTGTGACCTTTGCTGCAAATGTCACCCCTGTTTCTTTTTCCGTTTGAAGATCAGCTCAGTTAAACTGAATTTCACACCCACTGCACGTAACATCTGCCAGTGTGGCTTGTCCAACCTTCCAGCTGGATTCCCAGCAGCCAGAGAGGGAGCAGTGGCATCCCAGCCCTGGGTGCCTCAGCAAACAGCTGCCAAGCAAGGCCTGACCCCTGGATTTAGGGATTTAAGGGCAAGGATTTTCAGCAGGAGTCTCTTCTGTGCCCACAGTTACGAATCTTCAGGGCCCTGCAGACGTTTCTATCAGCCCTGGCCATCACTCAAATCCTTGCAAACAATGACTAAGAGGAGCCCACACGTGGCTGTGAGTGATCCCAGCCTGGCTGTGTCACACGAGTGGCTGTGGGGGGGTCTGCCCACTCAGCCCATCAGGATGTCTTCAAACCCAAGGAATTCTGGCCCCAGGACCACCAGCATTCAACACGGCCAGCGTGGAAATCCACTCTTGCCACGAGAACACTGCTGGGGGCACCCAAGCTGAAAAGAGCAGAGGAAAGTTGGGACAACAAACCCACAGCTCTGGTCACGCCTCCGTGGCAGCTCTGACAGCCTGTGAGTCACCCAGAGAAGATTAGAGGCAAGCTGCCTTCTGTTTTAATGAATGAATAGGCTCTAAGGTTTTTCTAGGGTGTGGAAAAAGATAAGGCTTAAGGAGGAAAGGCAGTTGTCTGCGTAGCCCTCAGGTCTTGTGCTTCCAGCACGTTCCTAGAAACAGCTGCTATTTGATTCTGTAACTTGCAGGTACCTTTGGATCATGCTCTGGACCAACTGCAACCAGTGTAGCTGAATCCTGATCACAGTACATTTCACTGGGGAGGGTTTAGAGGTTTTATGAAGGTCTTCACCCACTGCCAAGTCCCAAAAGCCTTTAGAAGGATCATTCACTGGAGCTGTCACCATGCAGGGAGGGGAATGGTGGAAGAAAACTGTGCTGAGCCTACAGGGATCCCTGGAAATCTGCAGAGGCAGTTGTGGCACCAGGGGCATCTACCACCTACGTAAGCAAAGCAGAGAGACAGGCTGTGACCCTTGCTGCAGCTCCCAGGCAGCAGCAGAAAGCAGCAGTGGCCACCAGGCTGACTGATTTTGCTGGTTTGGATGTCGTGGGGGTGGGAGGCCCACAGAAGAGCATCTCTTTGGCTCTGCACGTAGGTTTGTGGACCAGACCCTACCAGCACTACACAAGGGCTCAGGGAACAAGAAGCTGCTCCACTCCCACCGTCCTGACGCACAGAGCTCCGAGCTCAAACCGGAGCAACGTGCAGCCTGCAGCTCCATCACGGGCTGAAGGCACCTCCACTCTGCCCCTGGGGGCCTTTGGAGGGCTCAGCCCATCAGCTGACCTGCAAGGGCAGAGCTGGCAGTGACGGGGACCCTCTCTTGGAGCATCCCCATGGAGCCTGAGTGGGTCCTTCACTGCAGGTCATTTTTTCCTTATTTTGGTCCCTGCAGTTGAGGGGTTTGAGGGGGGTTATCACACGGGGTGGGCCCTGGCCAGGCAGGCTCCCACCCTGAGGAATGCAGGGCAGCTGGGAGCCTGGAACACCAACACCATCCACAGGGTACACCCTCCTCTGTGTTTGGGATGGCACCTGGAGCTGTTCCAGGGGAGGTGAAAGCCTGGGCAGACACTGTGAGCCACGTGGGGCTGCCACTGGATCCCTCATGCTGAACTTTTTGGACTCCTTGCAGCATGAAACTGTATATTATCCCCTGGCTGGCCCCAGGAGATGTCTGTGAAAGATGCAGCCAGGAATACTCAAGTTCACCCACTGGGGAAACATTGTGTTACGTGATTATTGCAGCCTTCCCCCCTTATCTGGGAGGCAGTTGATGAAGGGCCTGGCGTCAGTCTGGCAACTCTGATGGCTCCCATTTAGCACCCCAGAGCTGCCTATCAGCAGGACGCTGGGGCAGATAGCACAGGGACTATCTAATCACATACCTTTTGCATTAGTGCTGCCATGTATTCCTTCCATTTACAATCAGGAGACCGGACCAGCACTGAATTTTCACAGGAATGAACTGTCAACAACCCCATCCTTCCCAAGGCCTAAAAATGGGTGCTTTATCACAGAGGCCAGTAGACTTCTTTTCTTAGACTTCCAGGCAATGGCCGGAGCAGACTTGGAGCCCCCACGAGCGAGACATGAAGGAGACCTTTCTGAGATAACAGCAGTTCACTTGGCTCTCTCAAGAATGCCTGATGGCTGTTCCTTTTCAAAGCCAGAGTAAGGAAACCAGCTCAATTAGAGCATATCAAGAAAACTTTGTGTCTCCCGGTTTGTTTACCTTTTATCAGTGCTCTTAATACGCTTTCCTGCTTTTCCAAGGGGAGTAGGAGGGCTTTGCCTCGTAAGAAAAATCGAGGGAAGAGGCAGTTTTTTAAAGGAACAAATCAGAGTTAACACCAGGACCCCAAACTTTCTGTGGCTCGGAATTTCCCTCGGTTTGGCTGGGGGATTAAATTTCATTTTGCAGCAGTGCAGGGTTGTGCTCAGCACACGGTGCCAACCTGTGATCTCTCAGGTTGTGTTCAAATAGTCTGTGTAACCATGAGTTCTCTCATGAGCCAGATGCACATCAGGACCTGTCCCAAACGAAGTGCCCAGTGAAACATCCTCCCTAAGGACAGCACCTCCCAACATCTTCCCAGGCCAAGCCCTGACTCGGCAGCAGACTCGGGTTCAGCAGCTCTCAGAGCCTCCACTATGCCATTAATTGCAGGCGTAATTAACCATGGCCAAATCTCACGAAAGTGCCAAATTAGATTTCACTTGAGACAAGCAGATGGATTTGGGATGGCTGGATCAGGCCAAACCCTGCCTGCCACTGAAGCCTGGAAGTCTGGGCCCAGACGGAGAATCAGATTTGCTGCCTTCACATGACTCAGCTTTCCAAGCTGGAATCAGAGGCTCAAATCCCCCCAACCAGAGATGTGGGCACACAGTTCCCCTCAGTGCTTCTGAATTATTCTGAAAAGAAAGGTTTGCTTTTGGAGGTTGGTTGGTTGGTTCATCCCACTTTTATACAAGGCTTTCGTTCCTCCTGCACCCCTCACTAGAACCCTGCCAGTGTCCTGCACCACCACACAGATTCCTCTTGTGCTGAGAAGGGGAAACAATAACAGAAAAAGGAGGAAAATCCTCCATTAAAATATGATTTTAATCCACTGAAAACCCTGGATGAATGGTCAGAAGATTTTTTTTTATGTTTCAGTGACTTATTTCCCACCTGCTGCATCCCAGCACCACACTGAGCTGTTCAAACCTTGCTCTGTGCCCTCTGCTTCCCTCCATCGTGTTTGAGACTTCACTGATGCATCTTTGGGATGATTTAGGAGAGGGGGAACACAAAGCCTGGCCAGTAAAGCTTCCAGCTATCTCCATCTGTAACTCAGGGGCTGGGCTATTAAACATCCAGCCTCACCCTGACCCTCCAGAAAACTAATTTTACTCATTTCCCACTGGGAGATAAAATGCAGGTCTGCTCCCATTCCAGAGTCCCTTGGCTGGGACACAAATATAGCTTTGGAAACACTCTTATCTCTGCTCAAACATCCTTTCAGAAATATGTAACAGCCTGCAAGGGGCTGTCTTGGTACCACTGAGACTCTTCATGGGAGAAACGGGAGCTCAGCCCACAACCAGAGCTTGTCGAGGGGATTTGCTTTCCTCTTAACACCAGCATCCCACAAACCCAGAGGGAGGAACGTGCTACTTGCAGGAGAAGCTTCTCACATTCACCCTGAAGGGAACCTGCCCACCCATGTTGGTTGTCCCTGAGGGTTCAGTCCTCCACGTGCTCAGGGTGAGGTGATGCTGCACCCCCAGCACAGCCCCAGCTCCACAATCATCTCCTGCCTAGAGTGCTCCTGTTACCCAAGACAACTTCTCTGGGATCCCCTGTTTGTCACGTGCTTGCCGTTTTTTAAGGTGCCTCTGACCCTGGAGCAGCTGCAAACAAACCAGGCTTGTATCGACCGCCCCAGGCGGGAGCGCTTCGGAAACGTGGGCATGTTGAGACCTGGGCTGGAACAGCTCTGGGCATGGCTGGGACATCCTCAGCTTGGAGTCCCTGTGCTCTGACAGCTTCCTGAACCTGACCTTGCTCTCGTGTCGGTGACGCTTGGCTCACGTGGGTTTAGATTTCCCAAGCGAAGCTTTGGCACCGCTCCGGTGCCGGTGCCAGGGAGGAAGGAGCCATCGCTGACTCCTGACACATCCGCTGCCCCAGGACATTCAAACCCTGTCTGCCCAAACCATTAAGCACATTTTTGAGGGAAAAAAGGACGAGCTTGGCTTTGCACAGCGGTAACAGTGAAATCCCAGGATGCCTCTCCTCCCCTCCCCTCCCCTCCCCTCCCCTCCCCTCCCCTCCGTGCCAGCCTCACCTGCTCCCTCACACCTCTGCAAAGGGGCTCCTGGCAGCGATGGCTGCGAGCCCAGGGCTCTGTTTGGGTGACTGTCTCCTTGGCAATGTGCAGGGCCAGGCTTGGTGGGAGCTGCTGAGGTGGATTTTGGAGCCTGTCTTGGACTCTTCTCTCAGCAAACCTCAGGATTTCCTCTCCCACAGAGCGAGCAATGGGAGCAGAGTCTGGCAGTGCCCCGGTGAGCCCTCACCCTCATGTGCTTATCCTAAGTTCATCCCTAGGCTTATCCCTAGTGCATCCCAGGCTTATCCTCATCCTGAGGGAGTAGGCAGGGCCATCACAGCATAAAGGAGATGCCCACAAGGTGGATGAATGTGCCATTAGAGAGGCAGAGCTGGAGGAGTCTCCTCCAAACATCTCCCTTGCCCACTCTTGCACTGGGGACTATTCGTGGCACAGGTGCTGCCACCCCAAGAACAACTGTTCCCAATGGCTCTGCCTGATGGCTCCCACGTCTCCTGTGCTGTGGAGCATCAGGAGCCCTTTGCAGACAGCCCATCTGTGGATGAGCTCCAGGCTCCTTCCCGTGGCCTGGGGGGTCACCGGCACTGCCGCGTGGGAGCCACGGCTCCGGTGCTGTGGGGATGGGGGATGTGTTTCCACCGCCCTGCACTCCCCACTCCGGCGTCCTTAAGGGCTGACACGTTGCAAAACAAGAACAAAATGTTTGCAGCACGCTATCAAACCTCAGAGGCTTCATTTATCCCCCCAGGACTGGTGTAAATGGTCAAACAAGATAGCAGCGAGCCCGGCGCGTCACCTCCTGGCCCCGAGCCCGGACAGGACCATCCACGCGTTTTCCATCAGCTCTGTTTAGGAATTGTCTCTCCCCAGCACTCCAACTACCTTTGTCCTCTGACAAAAAGCCCATCTCCCAGTACTCCTGAGGTTGATCACTCCACTGGTGGCATTTTCTGGTGGCACAGTTGTAGCTGTCACCTCTGATGAGCTGCTGGCACGGTGGCTACAGGATGCAGCCTGAAATGCTCAGTAATCCCTGAAAATCTGCAGGATTTCATACAGGAACAGCAGATTTCTTTTTTTTTTTTTTTAATTCTTTCATATAATAACATGGATAAACTTGCCTGGGTCACTCCCCGCTCTCAGATATTTAGAGATGTTTTATTTTCCCTTTATTTTACTTCTCGCACATCCTCACTGCACATCCCCACGCTAGAAAAGGTGTCTCCTCACGTGCTTACATCCCAAAAAAACAGAAGGGGATCTAACATCCCCTGCATTACATGAAGACCATCGTTTCACTCACTTAATGGAACACATTTTTACGTGCCTTCCCCCCAGCTCTGAAGCTGGAGGCTGCTTTTGCTTGGCCATACATTTTTCCTGCACTTTGTTTCCTTATCACACCGTATAATTTTCAGACAAATGAAAACCTGGGCTTTCACTTGCACAAACACTTGGCCATAAAAAACTTGCCATTGCCAACTCTCACAAACCTATCCTCACAGCTTTTTGGGGTTAGTAAAGTCCTGGGAGACCTGTGAATGCACCAGAATCTTGACTTTCCTTTTTTTTTCAGGAGTCATTTTCTGGCCTTTGTGGTTACAGAGAAAAGCAAAAACCCCAGGAACCCCAATAATGCCAAAGGTAGAAGGCAGAGAAAAGAGCTCCCTTGTCACAGCTTAAAAGAATATTCATTTGCAGGATTTTTAATGGAATCTGGTGAGTTGGGGTTGGCAGAGGCTTGGGAACACAGCCCAGGACTCTGCTCCAGCACCTCCTCTGGAAAAGGGGTCCAGTGCAACACCCACTCCCTGCTGGGGGCTCTTACCCTGGGAAGAACTTCACCATGGACTCAACATCACCCTTTCCAGGCTGTTTTTCAACTTGCTACAAAAACTAAAGATGCATTGTATGCACAGGCCGCCTCTGCCAAGACAAATAAACTCTGAGATGCCTTTTTTTTCCCAGGCATTTGCAATATTAACAATCCCTCCGTTAGACCCAAACTCCTGGGAAATAATCAAAGAAGGTGACACTGTAACCCTGTGCCTTAAATCATGTGTGTAATGCACTCCTGTCTATCTGCTGCTTTCCATCCAGGGGTAATTAATAGATAAGTGATAAGACAGAAAGTAATAATTCCAGGAAGCGGGACAATTAATTTTTATGAAGGGCCTGTGGCACTGTTTGCTTTCCCTGGAGCAATGTGGTGGCAGAAAATTCAGTGCTGGTGGGGGAGAGTGGTGGGAATTCAAGATCAGTGCTCCCCCTGTTGCAGCCCAGGGGAAGGGTGAGGATGGAGGGTGAGGGATGCAGAGCCCGGGGTACCTGTCCCTCCACCAGTGCAGCTCCACCCACGTTGGGCAGACAAGCACCACACTGGGGGGGCTTCTAAAACAACAGACACATCCCAAGGACCTGCTGATGAAATGATTTAGGGCAAGAAAGGGGGAGAGGAGATTCCACAGGTGTGTTGTCCTGAGAATCTGACCTGTCTTTGCACCAATTTTGCCTCAAAGGCACAGCAGAGCCGTGGAGAGGGAGCATCAGGGTCCCAGCACATCCATATTCCAGCCCTGGATTTTCACACACAGAAGCTCCACAAAGTCTCTTCGTGCTGCCACACAACTCTCTGGGAGCAGAATCTGCTTGCTCAACTCCTGGAGAGTTAATTGCAGGCTAATAACATGTGCTGGCATGTGGGTTGGGATGTGAAGTATGTGTGTAGGTGCCTCTGGAAATATGTCACTTGGAAAACACCCCTTCAGCCCACAGAAGTACAGCTCAGCAACAGGGATTCCTTCAGATCTATATCCATTCACACTCTGAAGCCACTTTTGGTTGCTATGCCAGGCAATAAACCAGCGATAAATGAAGGAATTTACACCTCAGACATCTCAGATTCCTCTCCCTGCTTTCCCAGGAGCAGGATGAGGGGACAGTTAATGATCCCTGCTTATGGTATAAATATTTTGACAGAATATATTTTGATACCATAAATTTTAACAGTTCTGGCTGCTTTTAAACTCTGTTTTCCCCCCAACCAACAATCTGTGCAAAGTAATAATATCTGAAGTGTTTCTTAAGGAGCAGAACCTGTCCCTAGAAAAACATTCTCCTTCCCTTAAAATATTACAGCTTTGCCTGACAAAGAAAGTCCAAATGCCTGGAATTACAAAGCACTCATGACTCAAAGCTCTGCTGTTCCATCTTCAGGTGAGATCTTTGTGTCTGTGTGTTAGGATCACTTGTTCACAACATTCCCAGTGGGCTGATCATCAGTGCCCAAGGAGAAAGACCTGAGGATGGGTTATCCTAGGGACAGACCCAGAGAGAGCAGCTGGGATGTTAATGCTGCCACATTTCTGACCCTTTACCACAGGACAGCCCCTCTGACCCTGTCTTGTCACTGCAAGTGGCAGCAGAACCTGTAGGTTGGTTTGTTGGGCTGTCAGTGACAACCTGCCCTTGGTTTCCACGGGAACTGCGGTTCCCAGGGATGGAGAGGTGACAGCTCCATCTGGGAACGTGCCCTGCCAGAAAACTGGCACCTCCACCTGGCTGCTCCCAGCAGGAGCAGGGTGGCTGTGCCAGGCCCTCAGGTTAGCACAGAGAGAGAGGGGAAAGCTCTTCCCACAGCTCCGACTGGGAATATCCACGAATGAGCAAGCTGTCCCCTCTCCTGCTGAAGAAACCATCACCCTGCACCATTTGCAGGGCTCTTGGGCCTTCCTTGCTCACCTGCTGAGCCCAGTTCCCAGCACTCAGAGGAACAGAGACCTTGAGACCCCAAATTTCACAGCAGCTGCCCTGTGATGGGGGACAAAGGGGGGATTTGTTCCCCCAGGTTGTGAGCAGGAGCAGGGGGGAGTGCCCAGCACCTTCCACTGCCTGTCTCGTGGGAGCAGCAGGGACTGAGATGGGCAAACCACAGGAAACCAACCAGATAGGATTATTATAGGGACAGAGACTACAAATCCCAAACCAAGCTTCCTTAGTGCCACTTAATGAACAACTGGCTTAATTACACAGTCAGAAAGGAACCAGTTTAGAACAACTTTCCAATGTGCTTCCTGGATGTCATTACACCCAAATCTGTTAATGGGGTGTATTTCAAACACCCTGACACTGAAGTTTAACTGGATTGGGGGTTTTAGAGCGAGCTGGGACGCGCTTCCCACAGCAGAGATTCGATTCTCCGCCAACACACAATTACAATTCTCAGATTGCACCAAAAACTACAACAGCTTCATTTTGTGCGGCGAATTTGATGGCCACATTTTTCTCTTTCCTAGGGGAAAAAAAAAAACAAACAACACAAACACAAAACAAACAAAACCCTTAATATCTCCAAACAGCAGGGCCTGTGTCAATCTCCAGCCGTGCCAGCTCGGGGCTGAGAACGAGATAGGCAGGGAAACGTTGGTGGGAGAAGGATCTGGCCCTATCTGCTTCCCAACTTTCCCAGGCACAGAAATGAAATGTGGACCCCGGCACCTCGGTGTCTGGCTCCAGCTCTAAAGTGGTTTCCACTAGTTATAGAACATGCTGACAGGCTCTTCAGATAAGTAGGGCAAGGCAAGGGCACGAGGGTGCTTGGCAGCCGGAGGAGGCTCCGGTGGCTTCGGGAGCAGCTTTGGATGCCCAGGTCCGGTCTGTGAACAACCCCTGTGCCCAAAGCACCTGACCCACCAACCCCTGGGGTGATTTAAAGCTCCTTAAGGCCTCCAATCAATAAGAGCAGGACACTTGGAAGCCCTCAAATCCATTACTGCAGAGGGAAGTCACTGCTGAACGTGAACTGAATTCCATGTCTGATCCCAAATCTTAGAGGATTCCAAGCTGTCCGCCCATCCTCGGTTTTTACACTGTAGTGCCCAAATCCCTTCCCCATAGCAGGTAGTTCCCAAACCTTCAATGGCATTCATGGAATTTCTGTTCTTTCCCTCTCTTAGGGGTATAATTTCAGTGAGATCTGGAGCTCTCACAAGGTTACTTTTATCAAGCGAGTTCAAATAATTCCAATTAAATCCATTTAAACACCCACTTAGCGACGCTCTTTCAGGGAGCTGGGGGAGGCAGAGATTTTCAGATGGCTCTGATTTGGAGTCAGCTGTAATTTGGCCTCCCTCGTGCTTGCACAACTGACCATTAGCAAAATTGTTGGTGGCGTCAGGACGGTTCCACCTGAGTTTTCAGGTCTCTCCTCCACGATTACAGAACCTCCCATTTCACAAGGGACGGACGCAGCAGTTTTGAAAGCACAGAAGTTGCTTTACAGCACTCTAAAGCTCTGCTATTTAGAGATAATAGGTCCTTTTTACCAAGGCAACTCTCTTCCCCCTAGGAAGGTATTCCAGGGAAGCAGGCAGGTGCCGAGAATTCCAGCCACATTCCTGCCCCAAGACCCCCTTCCCCCCGATGGCCCTGATGCTGTGGGGTGACCTGTGTTTGGGGTGACACTTTCTGGAGAGGGAGAAGCAGGGAAGGATCCAAAGCCTTCACCAGCTGAAGGCTCTGGCAGGGCAATGCCCACAAAAGGGGGTTTGTGTGTGAATCTGGGGCAGGAGCTGCTTTTTTGGGGTGGTTTCCCCATCCCTTCAGGACACGCTTGTCCCGTGATGCTCAGCCAGGACTCCCTCTTGAACAAACCCCCCAGGAACGTGTCTGTGAGTGGGAGTAGGGGGGGAGAGGCTGTCACAGGGTATTACTTCCATCCTTGTAATGTTGCTGAAACAGAAGTAGAGGCTCTTTCACACACACAAATTATGCTGTAGAGTAAACATAGCCTGGAGGAGCCCACTCGGATTTCAAAGCTCCGGGGGCAGCCCGGCAGCCTCACACGGTGTTTTACACACACACAAACACACACACACACACACACACACTCAGAGTTTTTTAATGACAATGGAAAGAAAGCTTCTGCCCTTACAGCCAGCCAGAGCCTCCAAGTGCTGCTCTGCCTCTTCTCCAAGGAATCTCTCCCTAATCAGAGGGAAAAGGAGGTGGAAAACCTGCAGAAAACTTCCCTGCCCCAGTGCCCTTCTAAGCATCAGCATGGGCTCTGGGGTGCTCAGAGATCTGTGGGCAGCCCCAGAGATCTGTGCTGACGCAAACCCTGCACAGACACCAAGGCTGGAATGATTTGCTCCAGTCTCCAGCTCCTGAGGATGAAGGTCAGGCCAGAACAAAGACGAGCCGAGGCTGTTGGAGGCTGCAGTGGGGATTTGCCCTGGGTTACAAGGTTACCCAGTTCTCAGCATTCCACCAGATTTCAGTATTCCACCAGCCCAGGCTGGACAGGTCTAGTGGAAGGTGTCCCTGCTGACTGCAGGGGATGGGAAGGGATGGGATGGGATGGGATGGGATGGGATGGGATGGGATGGGATGGGATGGGATGGGATGGGATGGGATGGGATGGGATGAGATGAGCTGTGAGGTCCCTTCCAACCCAAAGCAGCGCGTGATTCATCTGCCTATCCCCCAGTTTCAGAAATATGATTCAAACCAGCAGACTAATATCTTCAGAAAGCTCAAATTAGCCCGAGACAGTTGGGTTTCCGGCAGATTGGGATAATTGCTACTGGTTGATCACCCAGACCTTGCTGCTTTGAACTCCCTTTTCAGCTGCTTATTCATTTCCCCCAGACTGCGTCTCGGGCTGACGACACGGCCCGGTTTGGACAGGAAAGGAGCAGGTCCTGAATTGCCAGCACCTCCCTGAGCTCACAGACTCCACATTCCCAGTTATCCCGGGCCACGGGATGGAGGGGCTGGCGTGACAGAGCGTTTATTGCCGGAGCAGCAGAGTAAACACCATCCCACATCAATCAGGGCTGCTCAGAAAGTTTATTACATTTCACGGCTGCCATAATTGACAGCAGGGCCCTCAGGTTTGGAAAGCTTTGCTGTTTTCTTTGAGGTCGCCCGTGCAAGGGCTTTGCACATTGTTAAGGAGGGTCTCCTCCAGGTTCAATTTGCCCTCTGTTCGAGATGAAACTTCCCAAATTTCCCCGGTGTGAGCCAAAAAGGTGTTAATGGGAGCAAGGCAAAGGAATGACTCGCAGCCAGCCCAGCACTGCAGGCTGCTCTGGGCTGTGGAAAGAACGAAATGTTCGTGGGGAAGTGGTTGAACTGGTTCCTTTCTCTATTAAAGAAAAAAAAAAAAAAAAAAAAAGCCCTAAGAAGAGCTGGAAATGTTTTTTGTAGAGCAAATGTCAACAATGCAGGACTCCCCTTCAGCACAGACCCGAAGCAAAGCCCGGCAGAGGCGCGTGAGGCAGAACTCAAAGCAGGCTATTTAAATCTCAATTCACAATTACACTCGTATCAAGGAAACTCAATTATCTGCGTTTTACCATCTTATCTCCAATATGATTTCTCCAAACAAACAGCAGTCTGGAAACAGCCAGCAGATAATCCATCCAATCTCTGGTATCTCCGTGGGGAAAGGCAGTGCCTGGGGCAGCGGAAGGAGACGGGGAGGGAGGGAGCCAGGAGCACCAGATTCCCAAAGGGACACGCTGGATGCCTGCCCTGGTGTGGGGCAGATCTCCTGCTGAGCCCTGGGAGGGCTGGAGGAGGATCTGGGCAGATTAGGAAGGCTGGTTGTGCACAGCTGGGGGTTGGGATGCTCCTCTGGGGGTTATCAACATGATAACACCTACATCCACGAGGGACAAATCACTTGTGGGAATGTGGAGCCTCTGGGAAAAAACTGGCTTTTCCAGCATTCCTTGGAAGGTGAGGGCTCTTTCTGGATTTCAAGGTTCCCAAGCAACAAATTCCCAGCCTGACAGCTCAGCAAACATGAAGACTGGATCCTGTGTCCAGCACCCTGTCCTTCAGTGAAGATGGGCTCTTGGACACTCCCATGACGTCAACAAGTTCTCTGAAGGAAGTCTGAGCATTGAAAAATTCCCTCAGTTCGAGCTGCTCCCACACCATAATTTTCCCATGTTCCATCCCAGACACAACCACCATCCTACAAACAGTGCTGACCTAACTCTGGCTCCAGGGTCTGCTCCTGCTGCATCAGTGGCCAAACTCCTCGTGATGACAACAGTACTAACAACTAATTCTGATAGGAATTAAATCTCAAGGAGAACTTTTCATCCAAAATGATACCAGAAGAGCCAGGGAACATTCTGAGATAGGTGGAACAAAGTGTGTGGAAGTCCCTCCATGTGTAACGTTTCCTATTTTCACACTTGCCAAAGGGATCCAGAATGGGATGGGTAAAAGATGCAGTCCCTGGTACTGTTTGGGAGACAGTGAAAATTGTTTTTAAAGACCAAACATTACCTCTAATCTGTGGTAAGACTTTCCCTAATACCAGCAGGGCTGAACTGCTCCCAGTCCTGTCCCCAAAACCTTGTCACTGGGACTGAACAAGCCCCACCAGAGGTGGCACTGGGTCCTTGCTCTGTGCTCATTGTCAAGATCTTCATCCCAATCCTCCCCCAAAATCCTTGGGCACCGGCAGGCTGATCTTCCCCAAACTCTCCAGAAGGAATTTCCATGGATATTAGTCATCCCATAAATATTCGTATTTATTTACGTGTTTTCTGGATGGAAAATGCAAATCAGGAAACGGGAAGTTACTTTTTTTGGTCTCACCCCCAGCGCTGCACTTGTTCAGAACAGGGATGGGGACCCACAATTTTCCTTTTTTAAGATGGCACAGAAAGTGAGGGAATTCCTCTGAGACTTTCCCAAACCAGCAGCTTCCTAAAAATACCTGCTCAGGTTGGGTTTTTTTGGCCCCGGGGGCTCTGCATTTCAATGACATTGAAGGGAAGGTGCAAGGTGTCTCCTCAGAGCTGGCTGTTACACCTCAACCTGCAGTTTTCTTCAGTGCAGGGGGGAAAAATTGGCATTGTAGGATAAGCCCTGAGAGCTTTAAAAGGTCTTGAAAAGGAAAACTACACAGTAACCTAAAAAGTGGGGGTGGTGATGCAGAACTCAGGAAGGGCATTCAGGGAGTCCCAAGCCAAGACAACACACCCCACCCAGACATTTCCCAACCCCCTGAGCCTGGTCACCTCAGGCCCCCTCCACAGTACCTGGAGAGCTCTGTGCACCTCCAGTGGGCACTGCCTAAGACCTTAATTACTCCCTGAGATCTTAATTAGTCCCTGGAGGTGTTCACCTGCATTCCTCCACTGCAGAGGGAGCTGAGTTCCACTTCAGGCACCCCATGCAGTGCAAAGCCTCAATGAGTGTGGGATGAACGCAGAGGAGCGCAGAGCTGTGCAGTGAGCTTGGGGCACTGCCCAGGTTTGGGCTCTTGCCCTGCAGGGAATGATCCTCTCCCTGCTGCGCTTTCTGTGTCGCTTCTCTCAGCAGAAAAGTGGCACCGAAGCAAATGGCACTCCATGGCAGAGGGGGGTAAAATGGTGCTCCCCAAATTCATGTGGGATTTCTGCCCCTGAAACGGTTCTGTTGTTCCAAAGCAGCAGATTGACTCCTCTGCAGCAGATTGACTCTTCTTCAAGGCAGCAGATTGAGTCTTAGGTGGGCTGGGCTGGCACAGAGGAGGAAATCTGGGCTTTTCAGCAGCGAAGGGTTTGGCTCTGCTGAGGATCCCAGGTGTCCCCTGTCCACGGGAGCCCTTTGGTGGGATGGCTGTGCCCTGGCAGTCGCTGTGCTTTGCTCCACCTGGGGGATGGCAGGTGGCCACGGTCACAAGTTCCTCCTCACCGAACTGTTCCTGCCATCTCCAAGGAAAACACCCTTTTTATGTGCTAAACCCAGCACCTCATTCCAAAGGTAACAAATTAAAGTGTAGGAGAGCTTGAAAATACCTTAAATGCTGGGATAAGCAAAACTATAAAAAGCTGAAGGCCACAAATCAGGGACTGAGCTGGAAAAGGAGACTTGGAAAGAACCTGCAAAACCTGGGACTGTCTGGGTGAGGGGATCATGGTTCCTTTGGGTTGGACTCCTTGGCATTAAGTCATGGGAACGAGCACAAGCAGCTTCTGATTTCTGCTGTTGTCAAGGGGGTTGGGTTTGGTTTATGTTGGTTTTTTCTTTGGTTTCTCAAAGTTCTGCATCCCCAGAATGTATTTTAAAACAGCTCCTGCCATGACAACCCTCTTCAGGACTTCCAAAAAAGCTCCTTACAGTGAGTTCAGGTTGTTTGCTTCCTCGCTGCTCACCCAAAGCGCTTTTTCCTGGTGTGTTTGCTCAGAGCCATTGCCAAAACGATCTGCACGATGTGCCACCAAAAACCCAGCTCCTGACTGGGGAGCTGCACAGAGAGGGATGGCTGGGTGGGACAAAGCAACACCTTCACAAAACTCTGGATGTCTCTGTGTGTGTGTGACAGAGGGGCACAGAGCTGCTTCCTCAGCATTCCTGCTGCCATTCACGGCCCAGGGATCCAAACCACCCACTGCAACTTGTCTTTGTGAGGGACCCACCTCACTTCAACCCTCGCTGAACAACATTGTTCCCATTTCATCTCACCTGCAGACAGCTGATTCTCGATTCTTCCACGCTATCTTGTAACTCTGTGGTTCAATTCCTGACCAAACAGCCCCGATTTGTCACAGCAATCATCAAAACTGCATAAAAGGTGCCCCATGGCTGCCTCTGACAGCCAGGCATTCCCGGGAATCCTCTGAGCACTCCTCTCACAGCTGGTAATGCAGTCTGAGCAACTCTCTAAGCTGAACCTCTCCATCCCCAACCATAAATTCACTGCATATATCCTTTTTGGAACCCTATTCTGCACATTGTTTTCTAATATCCAACCCAAACCTCCTGCCAGCACAACCTGAGGCCGTTCCCTCTCCTCCTGTCCCTGTTCCCTGGGAGCAGATCCTGACCCTCTCGGGCTCACCCCTCCTGTCAGGGATTGCAGAGCCAGAAGGTCCCCCCTGAGCCTCCTTTTCTCCAGGCTGAGCCCCCCCAGCTCCCTCAGCTGCTCCTCATAAGACCTCTGCTCCCGTTATTATGTGCTCATCTGATGTCATTTGTGACCCCAGTTTGCTCTCAGGGTATTTGCATCATGAACTCCCTTTGCAAAGAGGGACCACCAGGTAAAATTCAGTTAATGAGGCAGAGAAATATTGAGCTGGTCCTGCAAACACCACAGGAGGACCAAGGATTGCCCAGGGAACACATCAGGAGGAGGCAGAGGCACCAAAGGAACATGTTCTCAAATGCTTTCATTAGACACCACTTGGTAACTGGTGCTGGGAATATAAAACTACAACAATTGGGGAAGCAAAAAAAAGGAAAAAAAAAAAAACACCAACACATCAGAACAAAAACCCAAAGGGAAAATACGAAGTGGGAATTTTAAACAGGAAGAGCATGGCGTCGGAACGGGGCGGAAGATAACAGAGAGCTCTGCTGGCCACACAAACAAACAGAAAATAACAGACACACACCGGCCAAACATCCCCCTGGCTCCCTTCACCGCTGCCCTGCTCACTCACAGGGCTCTTGGTCACTGCTCCACGTCCTTCCCTGCAGATAAATCCCAGGGAAGGGATCTCTGCTGTCACAGGGGTTGGGGACAGCAACGAGAGAAATGGCAAGGGCAAAGAGAGTAAGAGTCCCCCTCCTGTGAAAGGAGGGTGAAAGCTCTGAGATCTCTGTGAGGGACCTGAAAATTTATCAGTAAAAGTTCTGGGTGATGGGTAGGACACGTGGCTGTCACTGCTCCCAGGGCCAGCCTTTCCCTTTAAATCCACGTCCCAAAAGTGATGCAAAACAAAGGAGCTGAGCGATTCCTCCCAGGCTGGGTGCTCCAGGAAAGCGAATTCCAGCGGTGCTCCCTCCCCTCCAACGCTCTGCAGGGGCCAGAAGAGTGGAGGAGAAACCACAGCCCCGTCCCTGCTCCTCCTGTTACCCGTGCCATGCTCCCTTGCCAGCACAGCACACTGGGATCTGTGTCCCCTCAGGCTCTTCCTGCCCATCAGAGACCTCCCAGCTCTACCCCCAGCACTCCCAACCTTCTGGGGAGCTCAGAGACGTCAGGACAAGATCTCATGGCTGTAATTAAAGTTTGGGTTACTTTAAAACACAGAAACCATCTGCAGACCTCGGCAAACGGCCCTGAAGACTCGGACAGCCACCTTCAGATCCACGGCCCCGCTGCCAGGCAGGGATGGGGACACGGGCCATGGTCCCCTGGGGAATGTGCAGTTCACTCCAGGCACTCTGCTGGTTCCTACCCCTCTTTCCCAACTGGCCCTGCGTTCTCAGGAGATGAAGAGAGGATGGCTGTTTATACCACTGATAGCTAAACAGTGCTGCAGAATGATCTTATCTCCCCATCAGGATTCAGATGAGGAGGGTTCCTTTGCGAAGCCCAAACGAGCCCCCTGGAAGTTTTCCCAAACATTGTTTTCACACATTATTTTATCCAAGGAAGTTAAAGGTCTTTCTTCAAAGAATGGGAAACGTATCACTTTTTTTTTTTTTTTCTCTTCAGATCTCTGTGAGAAATCATCCCAAGTGGAGAAATCAGTGGAAAGCTGAGGGCCCTCTCCTGTCCAGGGGGCTCTGAGAGTCACCATCCATCCCTCACACGTGGGAATTATATCCAAAAACCTGGAACAGGGAGTACAGGTCAACCTGTTCTTGGTGTGGATGGTACCTGAGCAAAGGTCTCCTCCAAAACCTCTGCTCCACTTTCTCCATTTCATCCCTCTGCCTTCCCTGCAGGACTGTTGCTCATATTCATTTGAGTGAAAATTAGGAATGTACAGGAAGAGTCATAAAGGAACTGAGACTTTAAAAAGGGTGATGGATCATTATTAGGAATAAATAGTCCCTGCCCCACACCCAGCACGTTAAAACACCAGCTCACCGAGTCATCTCAGTATCCTGTAATTCCCTTATCTCCATATTTATTGCAGGGAGGGACGGGAGGCCCAGAGAGACAACACCCCTTGTCCAACATCACACAGCAACCTGTCTGGGAATGGGGACCTGGTGTTTCTGGGAGAATCCAACCTCTCTCCAACTGCACCATCACCAGGGCAAAACGGGCATTTTTGACCCACGGAGCTCCTTATGATATTCCTTTCACTATAAGGACAACAATAACAGAGAAACAACCATTGCCACCAACTTCTCCAGAGCTCAGAGGGGACAGATTTTCCAGAGTGGCAATAATTTACCAGCAGGCCCCTGATCTTACTGCCATCAGGTGCCTCAGAAGGATGAGTCTCTCCTTGATGTCCCTCAGAAGGGCTGAGAAAACGTGGGAAATAAAAATAAAAAGAGAAGAAAAAGCCTGACTATGATGGCGAAGAAACAGGAAAAGCCATTATATACAGCAATAAAAAGGCTGCTTCCCCCCCTCTCCCCTTGTTCCAAACATGATCATATAATCTTAGCAACCAGCACAAGCCAAGCAGACTTCACCACAGGAATTGCACAACCATTCCTAAAGAAAAGGGGAAGGGGGAAGCATTTATTCCTTTCTCTATTTTATGACGTGAGAGCTGATAGGATTTGCTCGGAGTGGAGGCTGCACATGCAGAGCCAGAGTGGGTTTCACACTCATTGTTTCTGCTTTTTTTTTGCTGCCCAAAAGCTGCAGGGCGAGGTAGTTTCCTACTGGCTGGTGTGGGAAGGGTCTGGAACCATAATAGCCTCTCTGTAACATTCCCAAATGTTGGCATGTTTGGTGCCTGTTTTGTCAAGTAAACCTTTGCAATCTCCTCCCGAGATGTCTGGGGCGCCCTAAATTAGGGAGCTGTTCTTGCACTCGGTGCTTTCTGCCTGGCTTAATAAAAAACCCTTCAGGAGAAATATATATCCATTAAAAAAAAACCAAAAACAAAACAACAACAACAACAACAACAACAACAACAACAACAACAACAACCAAACAAACAAAAAAAAAAAAAAACAAACAACCTCCCAAAAAAACCCACACAAAAAACTCCCAGAACAGCCTTGCTTGCTGTATAAAGAGAGCACTCAGCTCCAAAGCCTTGGAAATGCTCACATTCCACGAGCTGCTCGGAGGGAAGGGTTAAAGTTGGATTTACAGCCCTTCGGAGCAATTACAGCGGGGCTGCAATTGGATGGTGATTCCAGAAAGAGCATCCCTGAACAAGACAGGCGTGTTGGGAGAGCACAGGAAGCTCTTCAGGCAAAACATGACGGGGGCTGTTAATGAGGGTCATTGACTCCTCGTGGAACGATCTTATCGGATCAGGCAGAGTCAGCGCTTTGTCACCCTGCCCTGGGAGGGCTCGGGAGGGGATGGGGTGGGATGGAGATCCCTCTCGGATGGACAGCCACGTCCTTTCCAGGCCGGCAAAACACTTTTTCCCGCTTTTTATTGCCGAGGGGCAGCGGGCACTGAGAGCTTTGACCTCTGTGCTTGTGTGTTTGGATTCTGCTCTACCCGGGCACTGCAAAACAGCTTTGCTTTTTTTTGCCTGTCAAACTCCAGCAGGAGCCAAAATACTCGAGTGACAAACGTGGCAGGAGGAGGTTTCAGCCTGAACAAAAAAAAAAAAAACCAAAAAAAACCTTGCTTTCATTGCACGTTTTGCCCTTTTATTGCCCTGCAAGATTTTCACTTCTTGTAGGGTTTCATAAAACATCCCCACACAGCTGAAATTTGGGGCCCAGGGTACCTGCCAGTTCTCCTCTCCAGCAAGTCTAAGCCTTAATTGCAGGGACTGGCCTGCTGAATGCTTAAAAATCTGAATAATGAATTACTTATCTTTGCTGTCGAGGCAGAGACATATTAGGCATTACTTGCTCCAGCCCCAGATTCCTTGACTGGGTTCCAGCTGTAAACATTCAACAGGAAGAGGTTAATTTTTTGATTCAGTTAATATAAATACTGAAAGGTTCCTTACTTCACTGTCCCACATCACTGCAACATACATTCTGTAATTAGAAGCATATTTCTGTGATTTCAAGGTATATTTTGCCAAACCAACAGAAAAGCATCAAACTCCGACGTTTCTGCCAAAAATACCCACTGTATAATTTATGCCAAATCAACAAAAGTCTTCTTTTGTCCTTCCCAAACCACACTAAAGAAGGGTTTGTTAAGGAGTCCAAATGTTAAAGTTCAAAAAAAGCCCCTCTATTATACAGGGTGCAAGATAGGGAGGAACAACAAACCCAGCTGATGGAAGTGAGAGCATCTCCCTGGCAGCAGTGGGATCTCTCTTTAACTCTGTTTATTCCCCTCCACCCCACACACACACACACACACTCACTTCTCCCTGTTTTGTTTTTTTTCCTTCCCTTTCCCATTTTCCTAAAGCTTGCTGAGCATCTGGAATGTGTAGGCAGGGATCCATGTGTTTGCAGTAAACTTTGAAAGCGGAGCCAACGAGCACCACATGGGCAGGTAAGCCTGGAAAGCCAACCTGGCTCTGAGGGACTGATGTCCCCCCAAAACCCTTGGACCCAGCAGAATCACCACCAACAACGTGACAAAAAAAACCCCACCCATAGTCAAAGAAGGAAGGCAAGGAAAAGGGAGCGTTTTGGTGGTAATTAAGCTTTTTCCTTTCCCCGACTCGAAGAAAAATTTTAATTAGAAGTTCCAAGCATTTGGTTTTAATTCAGCCCGACGCACAAATGGTTTATTTCCACACGGCATATTTTCATGGGCTACGGAGCAGCCTCCAACTAGGAAGCCATTACAGGCTGTGATTACAGCTTTGACATGCACTTAGGATGCTTTGGGAAATCGTGGCGGGATGGATTCCCTGACATCCCTCCCTGCACACGAGGCTGGATCCATGTGCTGCTAATTAGACAGGCTTGGTACAGACAATTAACAAACATTTTCTTGGTTTTAAACAGAGAAATTCGGTAGTCCTACCATATCCAGCATCAATATTAGCAAGTGGCACCTCGCCAGCACGCCCAGCTCTGAGGAGGATTTACTTTAGACCATCTGCTGAGTCTTTAAGGAACTGCACCACGATGGGAAGTTGTTTGGATGAACGTTGGACAATAATCAATCTGGCCCCAGCAGAGACCAAACCACTCATTGCCATGGGAACCACTAATGCAAAGGGTCCCTGAAATAATAATTCCTTATTTACAGAGGAATCAGGGATGCTCCAGTGCTGCTTGACACGGGCCAAGAACTGAGCAGCCTCTTCCTCTGTGAGCGAACCCCCGTGTTTGCACGCTCGGGTTCCGGTGGTGCTGATTGCTGGGAGTCACTCAGAGAGGCATCAAATCCCAAGGTCTGGGTGTTCATCAGCCCATCAAAGCTCTGGCCCCATCCCACCACCCCTGGGTGGCTCTGGAATGGGGGCTCCAGAGGCCCTGCAGGGTGTAGCTCTTACTGAAGAGTGTAGAGATTAAACTATTTGGAGAATTCCTCAGGCTGAGCCAATTGGGTGTGAGGAAGAGCTGTGTCTGTAACTGCATCCAACTGGGAGTTTCTGGGGAAGCATGAACAGATTTGAAACAGTCCAGCAGGAACAACACCATCAGCTGACATTACCCAGAGCAGCTGTGGCTGCCCCTGGATCCCTGGGAGTGTCCAAGGCCAGGTTGGACAGGGCTTGGAGCAACCTGGGCTGGTGGAAGGTGTCCCTGCCCATGGCAGGGAGTGGGAACAAGACGGGCTTTAAGATCCCTCCCCACCCAAACCATCCCAGGATTCTGTGATTCTATGATTTTGGAACCAAGCAAAAAAAAAAATTACAGAGAATTTGGAAACGTGGTTTTCTTATCCATTACAAAGGATCTTCAGTGAAACAGTCCACGAAGCAGCATCTGGGGAGAGAGGCTTATCATCTTTCCAGCCATTTTTGCAAAAAAATTCCTCCTTCATTTCCTGCTGGCTACTGTCAGAGAGAGGGTATGGGCTCGCTGGGCCACATCCCAGATCCCGTCTGTGTTCCTAAATACTGAGCTTATCTCTCCGTGTCATGGAGCTGTGATTACACAGCTCGAGGGGCTAAAAATATTGCCAGAAGCTTTCAAAAGAGAGGCACAGCTTTCATTTTTTAGCTGCACCACCAATATATGGAACTGACTGAACAGATGGACACGGAGGTCCCAAAGGTGCCAGGGTGCCTTTCATGTTCTTGCTGGAGATGGCAGAGGGTGGGGGGGAAAGCAGCAGAGCCATCAGAGCAAACTTGTTTTGGTGACCAACTGGATTTCTTCAGGCCTGGCTTGTGTGGGATTTGCTCATAAGCATGGATTTGGTCAGGAAAGCCGGTTGGAAAGCCAGAGGATGATCTGGGGGCACATTTCCACAGCTGCACAGCCAAGAGGGGGAACCTCCACGGCTGCAGGGGTGGTGGCTGAGCAGCCACGTGCCCCGGGACCTGTCCCCAGGACGGATGAGCTGTGGGTGAGCACCGAGCAGCTGCTCTGAGGAACAGCCCTCTCTGCCCTGAGCAGCCTCCAAGCTGGGTTCCAACTGTCAGGGATTTCAGTAGCGAGCTGGGGGGTCAGGAACAGGGCACTTGGCACAGGAGGGGGGAAAGAAGCCAGAGTGAGACCTCTGAGTGAGAGCAACGGTGCAGAGAGGAGAGCCAGGGACACACATGGGGCTGGCTGACACACACTGCAGATGGCATGGAGTGAGGAACCAGGGGAGACCCCTGATGTGCTCCCCAAGGAACCAGGGGAGATCCCTGAGCCATTCCCCAAGGAACCAGGGGAGATCCCTGAGCCATTCCCTAAGGAACCAGGGGAGATCCCTGAGCCATTCCGCAAGGAACCAGGGGAGATCCCTAAGCCATCCCCCAAGGAACCAGGGCAAGGAAAAGCAGGGGCTGCTGTTGTCCCCATCACAAAACCCACCCCAAGCCTGGGAGCCTGTTGAGAGCTGACACAGGAATCTGAGTGCTGGCAGCACTCAACTGCTGAACTCCACCAGGAGTGACCTTTCTCGTTACCTCCAGCACTATTTAGACTGGCTGAGCTTCCCTGGCCCAGCAGCAATCACACAGGCTCCATCTGCCCACTCCAAACCAGAGTTATAGCCTGTGCTGCCGATGCCGTCTCTCGGGTTTGTTTTCCCTCTTGCAATCTTGACTTCATCCCAGCAAGGGCTCCTGTCTCTAACTCGCCGCTGTCAAAACAACTCCAGTGGGGAGATAAGGGGAGAGGAGACTTTGAAGAGGCTCCTTCCTGCAAGCTGCTCACTATCTCCCCAAGACATTTGTCAGCATCCCCGAGGAAGGGCAGCAGACTTGGGGAAGCCAGGAACTGCTCCCCCTCTGAAGCCCCCCAGTCACAATCCCAACCCAGCATTTAAAATGGCTCGTGAGTCCCAGATAAAAAGCGAGCGATTAACGTCGAGGAGAAACCTCTGTTTTCTATCACCAGATGTGGCCGTTTCCCAGCAGGACAGATACTCATTCATGGGAGGACAAATATTTCTGTCCATTTTTTTCCCAGCTTTCTTGCTTCTCCGCTCCTCACAGCCACCTTTCTCCCGATTTAAATTAGGCTGTGGCTTTGGAGCTTGCCCAAATCCACCCCCAGGAGAAAATAAGATTAGAAGAGGGATGTGATTCATTTGGTAGTTTCCCCTTTCTGACATTTTGCTTCGAGTGAAGCACCGTGAGACGAAAGCTGCCCATCCATGACAACCTGCTTCTTCACAGGAGGGCACCGTGCAGGGCTGCCCCGCCTTCCCATGCCCACCTGCCTGCTCACTGCTGCCTCCCTGGCACAGCAGGGATGAAATTCCCGTTCTCCCCCATCCCACAGCCCAGCTGGGCTTTGCAGGCACACACAGCTCCCTTCATCTGATAAGTGAATCGTGCCCAAACTGAACCAGTTGCTGCCATCGGGGAGAGTTCACCCTTTGGCTGGGCCAGGTGGGTCATTCCTGGCTGCTTGTTTGGAGTATTAATCAATGGCTTTGAGCTTGCAACTGGCTGAGGGTTTGGGTGGGTTTTTTGCACCAGCAAACCACATATTTTGAGTACCAATTATCAAGCTGAAACCTGTGAAACAAGGGGGGGGGTTGGAAATATTTCCATCCCAGTTTTCTGGGTCCCTGATGAAGAGCACGAGCCCACAAAGCACCCCGAGCTCTGCGCTCTCAGTCACTCCTCACTTTTGGATGATTTGATGGGCTGGAGCTGCGAAGTCTCCTTTTACACTTGCTCCAAGATGAGGGTGACAACAGCACTGGCAGGTGTTGTTCCTTTGGGGAAATCCAGCATTTTCTCCCAGGACTCCCTGCCGAGAAGGAGCTTCCCCAGGACCAGCAGCCAGCCCTGCTGCCCAGCCCATCCCACACCCCCACGGGAAACCCAACACCAGCACCATCCCCACGCTCCCAGCACTGAGCAAGCCCCAAACACGTTTTCTGCTCTGGTGGAAGGTGTCCCTGCCTGTGGTGGGGAGCTGGAACAAGATGACCTTTCAGGTCCCGTCCAACCCAAACCATTCCAGGATTCCATCCTTTCCAGGGGCTCCCTTGAGCAGGACCGTGCAGCCTTTGAGGCTTGAAGCTCAGCAGCTCCTGCCCAAAGCGGCCTCGGGGTGGGTTCTGGTTGGGGGTGGCAGTGAGGAGGGGAAGGGGCGATGCCAATCACAGGGATCAGGACGGAGGGGTCGCAGCTCCCGAGCCCAGCCCGGCTCCGCGGACGCGGCGTTTCCTGCGGCGGCGCTTCCCCAGCAGAGCCAGCAGAGCCATTACCGCTTTCTTCCTTTAAAAAACCGGGGCAAACAAAACACGGGAGCGGGAGCTATTGAAAAGAAAAAAAAAAAAAAAAAACACCCCCAAGTCCGCGAAGAGGAACGGCCCCCGCGCCGAGCGCCTCTCGCTGCCGCAGCCCATTGTTCGCGGGGACGGGCGGCCCTTTCCCAGGCCGGGGAGATTTGCCTGGTGCCGGCCAGTTCTTTATCCCACTGCTCAATTAATGCAGCTTCCCCCCAGATAAACACGGCCTTGTTTAACTGTGTCTCTTGATAGGTCCCAGCAAGGCCTGATAACGCGGATGGTCGGATGTTGTCGGGAGCGGGGAGTCAGACATGCTGGCAGCGAGCTTTTCCCTTTCAAAGCACACATGTTTAGAGAAGAAAGGGCTCGTGGCAAAGCGCGGCCCAAATCTCGCCGTGCCATCAGCCGGAGGCAGGGGCAGGGCTGGGGCTGCTCCCTCGCCAGGAGCCAGCCTGGTCCCGGCACTGGCAGCCAGCTCCCGGAGTTCAGGACCCCTCCTCAAGCCATTCCCATCACGACGTGTTAAAAAGCACGAGTTAAAATGCTCATATTCTGATTTCTACTCAACAGCGCTGTTACAGGGCTCATACTGTGATTTCTACCAACAGCAGCAGCAGAGTGAAAACTACAAATAATAGTTATTTTTAATTTCTCTTCTGGTTTTACCAACACCACCCCCCCCCAGCACGTGTTTGTCATCTCTCCAAAGGTCTCCACAAGCCCCAGTTTCTTAATTTAGCAACTTTTTTACTTTATCTTAAAGGCCCTTTGATTTGATTGTGCAAGAATCTCAGCGCTCATTAAAAATAAACTAATTATCTTTGGTGAGGCTTGGGATCAGGACAGTGACGGCAGTGAAGCTCACGTGGAAGTGATCCCTTTATGGACCAGGGTGGCACCCACATTGCTGGCTGCCTGGATTTGGGGAGCACAATGCTCCCCTGCCTCCCCCCAGGTGAAGGATTTGGGGGTGCTGAGGGTCACCCTCACACAATGCTTGTCCCGCTGCCAAAGGATGGCATGGAAGGACCCGGTCAGGACTTCCCAGGGGAATTTCCTGGACCATGAATAGGGATTTGAGGGCACCCCACTGATGATGCTTTGGGGCCTTTCCACCTATCCACCTGGGTCCTGCACTCCTCTGTCCCTCCTCGGAGCCAGAGGCTGGGTTATCCCCACTGCCCTAAGGCCACCCCACTCCAAACATTCCTATCTCCCAGCTCCTCCTCACCCCTGCTGAAGACATCCCTTCCTTTCCCATCTCTCCCTTGGAAACCACCCTATTCTTTCCATACTCCCTCTTTCCTTCCTTCCTGCTTAGCTGCAGCCACTGCTCCCCAAAGCATCAGCGCCTTATCTGGGGGCAGGATGCGGGGGGAGCGTGGCCTTGGGGCTGCAGTGATTAGATGCTCCCTTTCCTCCCACCCCATCCCATCCTGCACAGCCTCCCCTGCCTGCCCAGCACCTCCCAGCTCTCCCACTCACACAGGGCCGTGTCTGGGAGCAGGCAGCACGGGTGGCAGCTCCCTGCCCGCCCCAGGGTGCTCTCCTGGGAGGGAGAGGGCACCCCTGGGTCTCTGATGGGGTCAGGGGAGGACACAGGGGTTGGACTGCACCTCAGGTCAGCTGAGGTCTCCAGCACAATGTGAGGCAGCTCCAGGCATTGGTGGGACATCCCCACAGCACAAAACCCTCCCAAAACCACCCCAGACCCCGATTAGAGGGGTAGGGCTCTCTTCAGAGCTGGCCTCAGGCAAACCTGAGCAGCTTTATTAAAATAATAACCTCCTGGTGTCTCAGGCAGCAAAGTCCAGGGCAGCACGATCAGATAAAAGGTGAGCAGCTCTGTCCAGTGACCAGGAGTGTGTGCAGAGCCCAGGGAAGGCTCTGAGCCCTCCTGAAAGGCTCCCTATGGAAAGATCAGCCCATGGCACCAGCAGTTATTCCTGTGAGAGATTCCCTTCTATTGTGGTCACCAGTTGTGCTCCTCCCAGCTGGCACTTCGGTTTTGGGTTGTTTCAAAATCTCCACTTAAGAGCCAGATCAAGCAGGTTCACACTTGCAGTTTGCAAACCCCGTGGGCAGCAGCAAAAGGAGTGAAATTCAGGATTTTCTGAATGAAGGCACCAAGTGACCTTGGAGAAGATGGAGCAAACAGTGAAGGAGTGGCACTGCCTCGCAGCCAGCACCAGGTGACTGCATGGACTCTGGCTCAAGGGGATCACTTCCCATTTCTTTAAAAGGATGTTGATCCTTCAGGAGAAGCCAGGGGCAGGTTCAGAGAGGAAATGGCATGGGGAAGACAAAGATGGTTGATACCAACTTGTCTTTATTTTTTTTCCCCAGCTTTTCTCTGTTGTTGAGACAGATCAGGGCAGCAAAACTAGTAGCATGACCACATCCAGCTGACACCCAGGGGCCACTGGGATCTCCAAGTGTCACCCCTTGAGGCAGGTCAGCAGTGCAGGTCACCTTTCTGTGGGATCCCATCAAACACACAACCTGCTGCTGCCAAAGGCACTTTGCCCTTCCCTTCTCTCCAGAGCAGATGGGACCATAAAAGTCTTGCTCAGAAATTGTATCAGGGCCTTCAAAAGGCGAGAGATAAGATCTGTGAACCAGAACTCCAGGAGTGAGGTTAGTCATGACCTGGTTGTGCTGTTTTTTGGGAGGAGCCCAGGAAAGGCAGTGCGGTTGGGTTGGATGGGTGGTCCATGGCAACGTGGACACTGAGGGCTCCGCTCACACCACACCTACAAAGTCACAGCCTTTCTAGACCAGACCATCCCCTCCCTGACCATCACCCCATCTGCTGCCACGGAGGTGGAGGCACCTGAGAGCAGCATCCACACTGAGGGACGTTGGGAATCACATCCAACTCTCTCTGGTGCTCTGCCCCTCACTGTGGAATTCATCATTCATTTTTTTTTCTGGTGGATTCTTGCACCATCAACCACAGCAGGATCTGAGCAGAGCCTCCTGCCACGCTGCACGAACAGAGTGCAGTAGTCAGCAAAGAGCAACTTAGAGATTGGCTATTGCTGGCTTTCCAAAATTACTCCAGTGCACATGTAATATTTGGCATTCCATGGCACCAGCCAAGCAATCCCTGTGCCTGCCAGATGGCCTGGAACAGCCTGAGCTTCACTCCACAGAGCACCAGAGCACAGAGTGAGGAGCCTGGAGGATGACAGAGCTGCCCAAAGTGCCTCCATCCAGTCTGTGCTGACCTCTGAGACAGCGTGGAGAGGAGCCTCTGGTTCCCTGATGACTTGAGACTCCCTTTTGTGACACAGCAAAAGCAAAGCAGAGTCCATCCAGGGTATGGAATGCCTCAAAATTCATTCAGAGCACCTGCCAAACCTCCAGTCTGACCATCACATCACTTCCCTTCACAGCACTGACCATCCACAGGCATCAACATTACAAATACGCCACAGAAATGACAAATCTTCCCGAGCACCACGACCGAGCTCTCCTCTCCCCACAGAACCTGTGCTGCGGTCCTGCCTTCCCTTCTGCTCTGCTGTGACACCCCTAGGAGTGCAATATCTCTTCATGAGGCCCTCAGCTACCCCTGCAGTGTCTCCACTGGAGGCCTGAAGCTGGTCAGTGGAGATTGGTCGGAGGCATCCTGCTCCTCTAAGGGAGTATTTACGAGGAAGTCATTACGAGGGAGGCGGGGAAGAGGGGCTGGGGACGCTGAGAGAGCCCTTTCATTGATCAGATTATTTTTAGAAAACAAATTTCCCTTAATGGGTTTATGGTTTCAGTGAGAAGAGCAGCTGGTGCCAACGTTTACAACTCTGAGTCACGTCACAGAATCTCGGGGCGGTGGAAAGTCTTATGAGCCCGGGACAATGGTCCCACTGAGCACAGTTTGTCCAGGAATGCTGCCTTGTCAGGCTGGGCTCTGAGCAACCAAACCTCCCAGTAAACAGCACTGGTGAGGAGTCACTGGGTGAGCTGGAGCCACACACCCCTGTGACACAGCCCTGCTCACGGGCACAGGACGTGTGCGAGAGGGAAAGGCAGCAATGATGTGCCACTGGATGGAAGCTTGTGTTTTTCTGATGATGTAAATTCCCTTTTCACGTCACAGTAAGTTAGTTTTTCCCTCTGGTCGCTCTACAGTGTTTTGGGCAGGTGCTTTTGTGACTCCCAGCCACACTGAGCCCTGGAGCTGCCTGCAGCAGGGAGCGGTGGGTGTGGGGACACGGCAGCCTCTGTCCCCGCAGGAGGGAGGGCAGGAGAGAGCAGGGATCTCCTGCAGTGTGTTTTCCTCACAGAGGGCACCTCTGAAGCAAATTCTCCAATTCTTTCCCCCTGCCACGTTTGGTTTGTGTCTCGGGGCAGTCTGCAGATGTGTAAATAGATGCAAGTCCCAAATTCTGCATCAGTGGGGCAGGAGGAGAGGCTGTGAGGATCTGCCCTGAGCTTTCCCCCGTATCCTCCTCTCCTCTTCCAATCTCAAGGAAGTCCAACATGGAAAAAAGTACCTGGTTTTACACATCAGAAGCCTTCCTGCCATAAACCCCAGCTGAGTCACGTCACCCAGCTCCAAGGGAGTCTGCTCCTACCTCCACATCCTGCTGGCACCTTCCTCCTCCCCTGCAGAGCTCCGAGGGAGCTCGGGACAGCCCAGCCCTGCCAGAGCCAGGACAACTCCCCAGGGATTCAGGGAATCATCAGGGTCCCCCCTGTGTCCCACATGTCCCCAGCTGTGGGGCTGCTGTTCCCCTCCACACAGATCTGCTCCCAGGGAAGGTCCTGGAACATCCCTGCCTGCACAGGAGAAGGGTAGGACAGGCCACAGGGTCACCAAGTGGCCTCTTCCCAAGGAGCCTGCAATGCCCTGACCTGCTCCAAGCCCCATTCCCATCAGGGATCAGGCCCCAGGAGCCCAGGTCAGCCTGGTCTGGAGCACATGAAGCACATTCTGGCCCTCTCTCATGTTTGTTCTCTCCTTCCAGTTTTCCATCCACAGAGCAGCCAGTAATCAACACTCAAGCAGTACAAAAATCAAAGCAGCAGCTCTAAAAAGTATTCAAATCAGCCTTGTAAAGGCTTTGCTCGGGTTTGGGGTTTTTTCAGCACGTGGATTTGGCCAAAGCTGCACTCAGTGAGCAGGGCCTGTGGCTCTGCTGGCCTTTGGTTTAGAAACAGGGGTCAGATTTTGGCACGTCTTCCAAGGGCACCATTCCACTGGCTAACGTGGGCTGGTCACACCCAGCCAGCTTGCAGGATTAGGTCAACAGATACTCATTTTTTAATTGTTAAGAAAGTCAGCCCTCAGGGGAGAAGTATTCCTAAAAGACTGTTCAAGAAGTATGTGGGATTCGCAGAAAAATCAAGGAGGACAACTTGGGAGAGGCCAGTCATCCCTTCAAAAACACCCCAGGAAGACAAAAAGGATGCTTGGCCATTATGGAATATCGCCCTGGAATGGCACAGGGTGAGGCACTTTCTGTGGGGTTGCGCATTTTTGGGCAAGTTGAGGATCTGAGTCAGAGCTTTCCAAACCCTCCTGCTCACCCTGGCTGATGAGGGCATGCAAAAAAATCCCTGAATGGACCCAAATGTCCTCAGAATCGACATCTGGCTCCAATAAGCAGCCCCACGGTCACGCTTTAACAATGTTTGCTCCAAACTAAATCTCTAACTAAACATTTTCTGAAAAGGGGTTTTGATAGAGGAGCTGCAAGAGCGAAGAGGCTGCTCGTGTTTGTTTTTGCTAGAGATCCCAATTCCCTGGGGTTTAACTCATCCTCACACATTCTTTTTGGAGCTGGAACCACGAGACGAAGCAGGAGGGGTTTCTGCCATCAGAGCCAGATTTTATCAAGGCATCACTCGGGAGGTTTTTAACCTGCAAACTCCCACCTGGCACAGCCACAGGGTAGGTGCTCGTACTTGTCATTTTTTGGGCACTCCCTCCTCCGTGCCCAGGATAGGCAGGACAAAGATAGCTACAGCAAGGAAGATCAGGGTAGATGTCAGGACAATTATAGAAAGGATTAGAAGGGTTAGGTGGAATTTCCATCGTGGGATGGAAATTCACGGATGCTACCTGGCCTGGTGGAAGATGCCCATGGCACAGGATGGAACAAGATGGGCTTTAAGGTCCCTTCCCACTCAAACCATTTCTATGATTCTGTGTTGCCAAGGAAATATTGGAAACCCTCACCTGCCAGACAATGGGGATGGACAAGTGGACACTGAGCTCTGCTCTGTGTGACAGGGACAGCCCCCAGGGAATGGCTGGAGCTGTGCCAGGGAGGGTCAGGGTGGATCTCAGGGAAAGGTTCTTCCCCCAGAGGGTGGTTGGCACTGAACAGGCTCCCCAGGGCAGTGGGCACAGCCCCAAGGCTGCCAGAGCTGCAGGAGGCTTTGGAGGATCCTCTGGGGCACAGGGGGTGACTCTTGGGGATGGGGTTGTGCAGGGCTGAGGGTTGGACTGGATTGATCCTTGTGGGTCCCTTCTAGCTCAGAATATTCTGTGATTCAGTAATTCTGTGGATTTCCAAGGTGCCTTTTAGGTCGCTTTGTGATGCTGCCCCGAGGCAAACAGCAGAGCCACATCACCTGCACTGCACTGACCACCCAGCCCAGCCCAGCTCGTGCCACCACTGCCCAGGGCCAGGACCAGCCCCGAGGATCACAGAGGAGACTCCCAGTCGCCTTCACTCCTATGGTTACAAACCACAGCCAAGACCAGACTCGCCCACCCCCAGGTTGTAAACTCTGAGCACGAGGCCAAGTTCTCATCTGGACAGCCCAGAGCGGCCCCGGGAGCTGCAGCGCAGGGAGAGGCAGTCCCGGCTCCAGCCCCAGCTCCAGCCCCTCTGAGCCAGGAGCGTGGCTGCAAAGCACATGGGGGGCAGGCTGAGCAGGCAGGAGGGCTGGTGGCTGTCACCCAGGGTGTGTTTTGCCCAGTGGCCAGCCCTGGGGACACGGGGAGCGTGCAGGCACACGCAGCAGCCTCAGCAGGCTCCGCGTCTGCCCCGTCGGTGACTCAGCCGCGCTCCCAGCCTGCTCTCCCTTCTGTGTCTCTCGGGATACAAATGCTTCCCTTGCTTCCTAAGGCACTGCCAGATAGAGTTAAAGCATAAAAGAATGGCTAACTCTAAAGCAGCTGCTTAGAAGTCCTGTCTGCATCTGCTGCCATCAGAACACACGGAAAACCATCCCGGGGATGGCGGAGCCTGTCGGAGTGTGGCCTCCTCACCTGTCCTGCTCTCTTCCCACCTGCTTTGGGATGCTCAGGCTGGTGGAACCAGGGTACCTCCTCCTCCAGGCTCCACTCTGGTTTAGCCACAATAGCTGAACCAAGAGAGAAAGAGCCAGCAAATCACATTTGTTGCCTAAGTCTAATAAAATCAAAAGTTATAAAAGCTCCTCTTCGGATGCTCCAATACTCCAATACCTTCCCACATTCCATACCCTGATCCTTCCAGCTACCAAATGCAACCCTAAAGCTAAAACTGGGTGTAACACCTCCTGGGTTTTACATCTCAGCCCCCTCTGCCAGGGGATCCAGAGCGAGATCCCAGCCTGGACAGTATCCACAGGTGACACCACACGCACCGCCCAGCCCTGCACACCTTGATTTCCAGGGGTTTTTGTTCAATTGTCCCTTTCCCATTCCAGAGCTGTTTCCTGGCTTTGCTGGCAGAAAGGAAGGACACTGGGAAGTGCAGCTGTGGAGTCTGATTCCCATTTAGGACCGAGGGCCCCTTTACCCAGCTCCAGCTCCCCAGAAAGGCTTAAATGCAAATGGGAACCAGGCCCTTGGAGGGCTCACTTTGAACAGGTTATATTCTTACCACTTAAAACAAACTTTTAGGAGAGGGGGGTAACTGAGCCTTTAAGCAGTCCAATATGGCAGGGGCTGATGTTTTAGGCCTGATCTTTTCCCTGTCCCAGCCTTCCTGACACCCTGGGCGCTGCTGGAGAAGAGCTGGAGGGTCGGGCTCAGGCAGCAAAACAGAAAGGGTTTTTTTTTTTTCCCCTAACTGAACAAATACAAAGATACTGTATATGAACAAAAAAAAAACCAAAAAAAACGAGGCATGTTCCACAGAGGATTTTAAAGCTTCCAAAAATATTCCCTCAGCCCTTGCCAAAGGTAATACAGCCAGACTTTCCATGGAAAGCATCATTGTGCACGGCGAGGTTCAAGGAGGTCGCTCTGCTTGAAGCGCACAAACAGCCAGCGCCCTGTCCCATCCCTCCTGTCCACACACACACACACACACCCCCTCTGCCACCACCAACAAGTGGCCTCTTTTTTTTTTTTTTAATTAAAAAAAAAAAAAAAAGAAGAGAAAACAACTTTCTTCCCTCAAAGGTGGTATAGAATTCACCCCGGCTGTGCAGCAGTAGCAGCCACGGCTTGTATTTACAAGCAGCCCCCTTAAGAGGACTTCAGCAGCTGTTTACAGAACACCCCAACACCAGCAAGGTTTGCTCAGGGGGTTCTGTATTTTTGGAGGCTTTTCTAAGCCCTGCTTTCTTCCCCATCCCCAAAGCCATGGCTGTAACAGATCCTGCACTAAGGAGGTGGGAAACTGGCTGCTGAGAGGTTCCTGCTCACGCAGGCATTACTCCACACTTCTTGGAGGGCTGGAAAATAACCCTCTTTTCTACAGTTGCTGCCTTCCACCTAATTATCCCCAAAGCTTTGACTTGTAAACACCTGACCTAATTCTTTCCACGGGCAGTTTTTAATAACAGAAATTCTTCAAAAGTGTCTTTATGATGCATCACACCATGGTACCTTGTAAATAAGCTGTGGGCCAGCCCAGCCTTTCACGGGGCAACCAGGCAAAGACACTTAGTCACCGAATATTCGGCTTTAGGGAGAGGCAGTGAGGTCAGCAGAGCTCAGCCCTCAGCACTGGAGTTGGACTCTACGGTCCTTGTGGGTCCCTTCCAACTCAAGGAGTTCTGTGATCTGAAAATTCATGTCCAAGATGCAGCAGAGGAAGGAAGGTCCTTAGATCTTGTCCTAAGAACCCCACCACGTGCATACATATTTCCTTTTTTTTTGGATCAAAAAGCTTTCTACAAATACATCTCAACGAGGCCGCAAAACTCACTCAGCACTCAGGCAGAGGGGGGTGTGCAAATGGAAAATGAGCCATTTCTGGGCCTGCCTTTGCTCAGCACTGCCACTGCCCTGTGCTGGCCACTGGATAACTCCCAGCAGGGGACACCAGCCCTCCCAGGGTCCTGTGGAAGCACAGCTGGTAAAAACTGGGAGCCTCTCCAGGAGATCTGCAGGTTCTCCTGCAGCAGCAGCAGCACCACGCAGCAAGGGGAGAGATGGGAGAGGAACCCCAACCCCCCAGTTCCCCATCCTGTGCCTTCTCCCTGCATTCCAGACCGGAACCGATCCTGCAAACCCTCCCCATCTGCGTTTTGGGGTCGGACACACCGGCACAGGCTGTGCCCAAACCTGAGGCTGTTCCTGCAGTGCCCATCCACCTAAACCAGGGAAAACACACCGAGTTCAGCTGGGCTGAGCCCTGCCCCGGTGAATCCTGGGCTGAGCCAGCGCAGGGACAGAGCCCCAGGAAGCCCAAGGGGCAGGGAAGGGACGTGGTCAGCTTTCCACAGGAGAGATTCCAGCTCCTGGCTGCGGGGAGGGAGTGAAGGAACGGGCCTGGAGAAGGAGCTGCAACACGATAGAAGCTCTGCCGGCCTTTGATCTCGGAGCTGTTCTTGAACTGTCACTTTAATGATGTGTCAAAGACTGAAAGGAGTCGAGATTAAGAATACTGGAGCCTGGGGAGAAGGAGAAGGCCGTTTTAAGCCCTCTGGGTCTTCGCTGGGTTTCTGGAAGCTTTTAGATCCTTCCTGCACGCCGTGCACCGACGCAGAGCTGAAAAACAGGTCAAGTTTTGGAAGTCCTGCACCCCAGTCTGCCCTATAAAAAGCCTGCACGGGCAGATCCCTGCCTGCTCCCGACGTGCACGCGCACGCTCCGCTCCAGCAAGTTTTTGTGCACAAAGGGCTAAAGGGAGCTGCTCTCCCGAGTTTCTCCATGGAATGCTCTCTCCCCTTTTCAGCGTGTCCCTAGAGCTGAGCTGCAGGCCCCGGGGTGGTGGCTGGAGAAGGGGCAGGCCTCCCTGAAAACAGCCCCAAGCACGAGAAACACCGGCGGTTTTATCAGGAGGACATTTGGGCTCCCTGCAACTGCATCTATTTCATTAATATCCCAGCCAGCTTTAATGGCATTACCACCAGGTTAATCTACTTTAGATTAATGAACCTCAGTTTCAGCCAGGCAAGCTAATTAAGATGATTTTCTTTGAACTTGTTCTAATGAATGTATTAATATCATTCAGGGCTTCTTTTGGAGCTACAAGCATGGCCATGTTATTCCTGAGAAGAGGCCAAACATTTTTTTATTAGAGAATCATGTGCTGTGCAGAGTCTGGGACTGCCTTGCCTTTGTTTTCTCTGTGCTGCACCTTTTGCAGTGGCTGCAGAGAGAGCAGCCCTTTGCTTTGCAGGTTTCGCTGGGGCTCCACAAGTCATAAGTTCAGGAGTGCTTTGAACACACTCAGGAACTGTTAAAAAACAGGCTGGAAAATGTACTGTTGGCTACCTCTTGTTAAAAAGCATTTACATTTATTTAACTCCACCTCCATTCCAGTGGAGAGAGATTCAAACACAGAATCATTTGGGTTGGAAGGGACTTTAAAGCTCATCCAGTCACCTTCCGCTAGCCCAGGTTGCTCCAAGCCCCGTCCAACCTGGACACTCCCAGGGATGGAGCATCCACAAGCTCTCTGTGCAATTGTTTCCCCAAAGACAGTTCAACTACAACTACTATGTGCAAATTTATCCCCCCAGCAGTCAGTTTGCAGAGCTTGTCCCATGGGATGAGTGCTATAGGAACACTACAGGTGTCACAGGAGCAAGGCAGGAGCAGAAGACTGTAGGGGTGCTGGTGGCCCTCCAGGAATGGCACCAGTGAGCTGGGCTGGCTCCCAGCATTGTCCTTTCTCCCAGGTAACGAGCAATAGGACGGGAGGAAAAGGCCTCCAGTTGTGCCAGGGGAGGTTCAGGTTGGATATTGGGAAAAATTTCTTCCCTGAGAGGGTGGTCAGGCATTGGAACAGACTGCCCAGGGCAGTGGTGGAGTCACCATTCCCAGAGTCTCTGGTGGGCACAGCTGGGCTGGGCTGGCAGGGACCTGGTCCTGAACCAGCCAGGGCACAGCCCTGGGGCTGCTGAACCCCTCAGACACAGCTTTTCCAGGTGATTCCGTGGCAGCTCCCATGTGGGAAAGGCTGCAGGACCAGCTTCAAGGGCAGAGTTCAGAGGAGGGAGAAATAACTTCCAACCGGGGCTGGCTACAAGCTGCCAAGCTCTGGGGTCTGCCCTGGACACTGCCCTGGGAATCATCCTGGGCTGGTTGAATGCACAGGGATAAAGCCCTTGGGTTTTCTGACCCCTGGCACCCAACACTCCTGACGGCGCTGTCATGTCCCTGGGGAAGCCACCAGACACCACCAGGCTCCCAAATGCCACCTTCCTCCAGCCCCAAAGACACCTCTCTTCCTGCTCAGCCTCCCCCCAGCCCAGCCCAAGGCTCGGGAGCAGCTTCCAAAGCCAAGTTTGTCCGTGGATGGCACAACACGGGGCCAGCTCAAATCAGCTCCTTAATGAATCGTTACCCAGAAAACCACAGGTCCCATCTCTCACAGTCACCATCCCTCACCATAAATCAAATAAAGAGCCTGGAAACAGTTCTATAAATTTATGTTGCCACACAGGTGCCACTCAAAAATGGGGAGAATGGCTGGTGGGTTTTTTGTTGTTGTTTTTTTTTTGGATTTCCCTGAGTAACCAGCCTGCAATCGATGTGCCAGGCCAAGGTGGAGTTTATTTATAAATGCACATTTATGATGAATCACTGGAGGAAATGCATCCAGACTGGAGACAAAAGTCTGCAGTTGCTAAACCAAATAGGAAATGCTCTTTACATCTGCCTCTTCAGTTGGCATCCACTTCCCCTCCCAGTCTCCTTTCTGCTGGGTAGGCCTGTTTATTTTTGGGCTACTTTTGTTTGCAAAGCCAAACAGATCTTTTTTATATTTGTCTTTTTCTTTTTTTTTTGCTTTGTAAACAGCATTTCTCACTTATTCAGGCCCCAAATTATTAGCATGGAACTCGGATCACCTTCCTGCACAGGGTTGTTTACTCTCTTCAGGGCAAGCAAAGCCACGGAGTGGAAACAGGGTGGAAAAACAGCCTCGGGAAAAAGATATAAAAATAAGGACAATGCTGGAGCTACCCTGCCAGCTATGGAAGAATTCCCATCTATTTTCTATTAGGTTTATTTTAAATATTACATAAATCTGCACAAGTCATTAAATGACTGTTTCATATATCTCAGGCCAGGCTGGATGGGGCCCTGAGCAGCCTGACCTACAGCGTGAGTGACATCCCTGCCCACAGCCCTGGGTGGAACTAATGAGCTTTAAGGTCCCTTCCAACCCAAACCATTCCATGATTCTACAAGTCCATGAAGAAATTTTCAAGGACCAGGACCCTCCTTGGTGACACTCCCATCCATTTCCACTTGTTTTCTCCCCAAACCGGTCCTACCAAAGCACCTCCTGCTAAAGGAACGAGCATCTCCTCATTCCAGTGGATCTCCAAGGGGCCACCACCTTGTCCATGGAGATTCCACACACTAAGGAATATTGCAGAGCTGGAGGGGGGATCCCACATCCCTCTGCACCTCCCATCCCACACGCTGGCCGGGTGGACCTCACCCACGTCACCCTGCAGCTCTCAGAGCTCTGCTGCTGCACTGGAATATTTGCTCTGCTGGAATATGAGCCCATGTGAGATAAGGAACAAGCTCTGCTTCATAAACCTTTCATTTCTCCCAGGGCTGGTGCTCCCTGTGTGTGTGTGTGTGTGTGTGCATATCAAACACGCACACGAGCTATTTGATCACCGCTGCTCAGCGCAGAATTTGTTATGCAGAAAGCTGGCATGGCCTTTCTTTCCTCCAGGAGACTTTAAAACCCTTCCAGCCCCACTGGAGAGAGAGAATTCACACTGCCAATTCCTCTTTTTTTTTTTTTTTTTTTTTTCCAAAGGTTTTATAGAATGTGCTATGCGTGCAAAACGCAGCCTTTAACTGTTAGAAAAATACAGGCGCTTGAAATGCAGGCAACAGGAGCAGAGGCACACAAAAACAGGGACAAAGGAGGGGGATTTGATCCGCTGCAGCCCCACCGGAGGAAGGAGCACCCTGGTAAACTGCTATCAGCGGCGGACACCACATCTTATTTCTGGAGGACGAGAGCAGCGCCTCTCGTCTCCGCTCTCTTTTTATAGTAGGCTAAAAAATAACAATATTGCCATGGAAAGATGACGCCAGCAAGAACTTCCCGCTGTCAGAACAATCGGAGCAGTCAAGGCGAAGCCGAGGAACGTGTCAGTGAGGGACAAAACCTCTCCCTCCCTCGGGCTGAGGGCACAGGCCCGCCGGAGTCTGTGGTTTGCCGGCGCTGGAGGGGCAGAGCTCATACTTCTGCAATCTTGGCTTTGTGGAATGCTCTGCCTCCTCCTGACCTTCGGATCTGGTGGATCTGGCCAGCCCGACACGGCTCCGCCGCTCCCGGGAGCCCCTCAGGGCTCCGACCCCCTTCGCCGCCCCATGGAGAGCCGGGGGAGTCTTCCCATTTATTTTAGAGCCCTCCAGAGCAGGGCTTCCTTTGGGAAGGCAGGTTTAGGGACTCCACGCTCTCCAAATCAATCCCTCAGCCTTTTCCCCGCCCGGGCTTTTACACAAAGTGACTTTTTCTCCACAGCGCGGGCGGCCAAGCCCCGCACGCCAGCCCTGCCGCCTCCGAAGGGCCGCGGCGGATCCTCCTGCCAGGGTCACGGCTCCCCGTGCCAGGGCTCCCCGTGCCAGGGCTCCCTGTGCCAGGGCTCCCAGAGCCGCTCCACAGCTTCCCCAAGCTGCACAGGCACATGTTTGAATAACAAGCCCGCTCCCCAAACTGAGAAGAGCTGTATTATGTGGCTGCTGCCAGGAATAACGTGAACCAGCGGTACTCCAGGAATGGGCTTTGGGTGACCGGCTTCGGTGCCGTTTTCGGGACACCGAGGGGAACTTGCTGTTCTCCAGGAAAAAAAATATAGTTCAGCTAATGAAAAACTGATAAGAAAATCATCCAAAGGCCAAAAATTCTCTCTCGCACAACCCAAATAGTAATTCCTGCTCTACTACATGTATTTATTGGTTAAAAGCGCATACCAGCCTGTCTAAATCTGTGATCGGTGCCCAGTTTATAACACCTTTGTGGCTTTTAGTTTCTCACCCAGACACATCAAAGCAGGGGATACTTAGCCAAGGAAAACTTCATTGTTAGTATTAACTCACTCCAAGAAAAAGATTTTTGGAAGTTTGAGAATTTTTCACTTCGTGGCAATTGTTGATTAATGAACCTCAATGGACTAGAGCCTAAAAGAGGACTTTGTTAATAAAAAATGCTAAACAGTCCAGGCAGAGTAAGGAGATACTTTCTTTGAACCTAATTGATAGAGAGGAGTACACAAGAAAAGAACTGTGAGGATGGATTTATTCAGTGTGATCCTGTTTGCTTTCCAGTTCTGCCTCAGGCTATTTCTACTTGCAAAAAGAAAAAAAAAAAAAAAACAATTACTGAGGACAGGAGGAGAAATCAAAGAATCACAATATAGCTGGAAAAAGATTAGAGCTCTTGGGAAATACTGAACAAGGATATTTAGGAAAGGCAGAGCTGTTGTGGGAGAGCAGGACCAAGGGCCAAGGCAACACCTCCTAGCAGGGATGGGAGCACCAGGATCCTGGGGGGGCTCTTCCTGACCCTCTCCTGGTTTTGTTTGGAGAAGGCATTTACATCTCTGAAGCAAAATGTACCAAGTCTGCAAAGGGGGTTAATGAAAATGAATTACTGCACTTAATTCCTGTTTACACGCTGGTTTAGGGTTCCCAGCACAGAGGTACCATGTGGAAATGCAGGTTTTTTTGCTCTTAGCAGATGCTTAGAGATGCTGCTCGGGTTCATCAGCCCCAGCAGTGCAGATGGGGGCGAGGGACCTGCACACACAAGCCAAGCTGGTGCTTCCCACCCTCCCCATTCCACGACCTGTGACCATCAGTCACTGCAACCGGGAGACTTCAGCCTTGCTCTTGCAGTCCCCAGGGAAGGGAGGAAGGGTTCTAGGGAGGCTTTGGTCAGCTGGGAGGAAGCAGCACGGCCTGGCAGGCACAGCATGAGGTCGGGGTGACCTCGGCCATGTCCCTTCTCTGATCGCAGAATCCCAGAATGGTTTGGGTCGGAAGGGACCTTAAAGACCATCGTGTTCCACTAGGCCTGGGTGCTCCAAGCCCTGTCCAGCCTGGCCTTGGACACTGGCAGGGATGGGGCAGCCACAGGTGTGATTTGGAGCTCACTTCCTCCCTCATTTATAAGTTATTGAGATGACTGTGAACCGTACTCAATAAAACACCCGGGCAGCCCTGGACACACATCAGTCCCTGGAGCCCATGAGAGGGTAACAAGCCCATCTTGGGCTGTTCCAGTCCACTGGCAGAAAAACCCTGCTCCTTTCCTTGGGGAGTGCGGAGAGCCAAGTCTCTGTATGTTATTTGGAGGTGCCTGTCGCAGACAGGGGGAGAGGGAATGTAGCATTATGGTAACAGGCTGTGTATTTAGGGAGTCTGCATCACAGGCAGAGGAAAGGGCTGTATTATGGAAATTATATGGGAAGAGCCATGCCCAGGCAGTGCTGGCTGTGCTCTGCAGTCTCAAATCTCCGTGTGAGGGGGTGGCTGGATGATGGGAAGAGGCTGCTGTTTACTGTGCAATGGCCTTTCTGCCTGTAAGTTTCTGAGAAAGAAATGAGAGTTGTGTGCTTTTATTAAATTCAGTCTTTGTATCCTGCCCCTGTGATAAGGAGCAGTCTATAAATCACAGAAGGAACCAGCTGTAAATCATCATCCAAGCCAGTAAAGCCTCTCGGGTCTTTAACAGATTTTCTACCCCCCCCCCCCAGTTCATAAGCACAACCCAAAATGTCACCCAGACACTCCTTCCCAAGGCTGGATTTTTCACTTTGGGCTGGGAGTCTGAATTCACAACAGCCCCGAGGCAGCTTTAATCAGCTGGGTGCTCAAGCACCACCACACTGCTCTGGGCTCTTCCTTCACCCTTCAGCCCACTAAGGAACACAGGCAGACCTGTTCCTCTCCAGGGCAGACCTGTTCCTCTCCAGCCTTTGTTCCTCCTCTCCAGCCTTTGTTCCTCCTCTCCAGCCTTTGTTCCTCCAGGCTTGGCTCTGCCAGCTGAAGGACATTCAGCTCATCACTGGCACAAAGTGTTCCCTAAACAATGGGGACAACAAGGTCTGGGGTTTAGATATGACATTTCAGCCCACTCACAAAGTGTCTTTGCGTGAAGTCAACAGTTATAACGTCTCCCGTGGTAGATGCACCCTAAGGAAGCTGCTACCACAGGTTAATCACTTTGGAATCTCCTGCTCAAGCTGGAGAGAAACAAAAAAGGCCACCAAGACCAAAAAGACCCCAGAAGCCTCCAGGGATTTTATGATAAACCCCAAAAGACAAGTTTTTCGTGGTAGCTTTAGGGCGAGGGTTCACAGCCTGATAATACTGTAAAGGTGACACTCAGAAAACAAAGCTTAAGTAAAACCCTGATAATTCCAGTCAAGAACTGAGCAAAGCTCAACACGTGTGATTTGCATACTAATGCACAATTCCCTGGATCAAACCACGGGAGCCATAGGATCAAGCCACAGGAATCCCTGTCATAAATCAGGAGAAGGAACAAAAAGGCTGCCACCACTGCAAAAAAAGATGCCATTTGATCTTGTTGTTGATTTGGTCTGAGCCCTGTGGCTGAGAACTCCCTCTCCAAAATGTGCCTTAGACCAAACACCGAGGAGTTGTTTAACTGAACGCTGGGGATTTTTAGCCTTATCTGAAAAACAGATTTGCAGCAGCCTAATTAGGACCTTGCACACTATAAGGCACTTAGAAGAGATCCTTCCTGCACCACCCAATGGAAAGAGACCCCAGTCCTCTCCCTCAGTGCTCCCACCGAGCAGCAGGACACCGGTCCAACCAGTCAAATCTCCACCATTCCCTTGCAGTATCAGGGCCACACTGGTGCCATTAATATCTACAGAGGTTATACATGAACAACTGCTTTATTTTCATTTCCATTTTCCAACCACTTTCCTGGTTGTCCCCAGGCTCCAGTTCTCCTCAGGTGTCTCTGCCAGGGTTTCCCCCAGTGTTATGTCCACACCAGGCAGATCAGTGTGGCACCACAGAGGGGTCTTTCAAAGGTCTCACCAGGGTCATCAGCTCTGGATCCCAGGTCACTGCTACTTTCTCTTTCCTATACTTCTGAACGGCCACACCGGTCCCATTTCCACCACCAAGTCCCACTTCAATAATTATTTTTCCCAGCTGTTAATTCACACCCAGGAAACCAGCCAGATAAGGCAATTGGAGGTATATAAATATTAGCAAATAGCTCCAAACTGCACACCCTTTGATATCCTTTAAACCACACTAGCACTGTCAGGGGATGTTTTTTTGGCAGGTCCACTAAGAGAGGAGACCAGATTCAGGGAGCTCCTGCGACAAAGCCAACACTGCCAGGTCAGCTCGTGGTAGATGCCACCCTGAGGTGAGGAACCTGACTGTGGTATGGACTCGTTTGTTGCATCAAACCCATCACCTCGAGTGCAGCTGCCACGTGGCACCAGCTCATGCAAACAGCAACAACCATCCTGTCCCCCCATCATTTCTCCCGTGAAATGGAAGCTTTTCCTTCCAAACCACCTTTGCACACTGAACATGCAGCCTGCTGGCAGTACCAGCCTCTGTTTTTTCTCTCCTGGCCGTGTCCCAGAGGTGTTGGAGAGCCCAAGTTCAAAGGCAAAGCAGGGGGATGAAGGGCTGCCTCTGCCACGCCAAGAATGCTTTTCTGAGACAGGTGGAGAGGAGATAAGTTGGAAGAGAAAGAAGCATCTTTGGCAAACCTGGTTCCAAGGGTTTTACTGTCAAGATGGTGAATAAATTAAATAAATAACAGCAGAACATCCCCCCTGTCTTTCTCCATGGAAGGAAGATGCGCTTTATCCTCTGTGAACATCCCTAATGTCTGTGAAGATTCCCATCCAAACCCAGCCTTAAATGTGTGGAATGAAAGCTGTGACACTGAAACTAAATTCCCTGGTGTTTGAGCAGGGAACAGGAAGAACTGAGGGACAGAACCAGCCCAGGGAGTGGCAATGGGACAAGGCTCACCCCACGACCACTTGCACCCCTCCATTCCAAAGCCCAGGGCAGGGCTGTTGGCTGTTGGAGGTGGGAAGGGGCAGCTGAGAGTGCCCAATTCCTTCTTTTTCCAGCACACAGCCTGCCTGCTGCCAGTTCCAGGTGTTCAACAGCAACACAGCAGTTACTCCCAAGCAACACCTATAATTTGAGTCACCAGGACATTTCCTCTGGCATTTCAAAGCACATGGGAAGGAATGTGAAAACCTTTCATTAGCCACAGCCAGGCTGTCAGAATCACTCAGAAGTGCCCTGAAAGTTTTCCAAAAAAGCCTATTGATGTCTCCTGGTTCCTGGGCACCAGGTAATTCCCGAGATCATGGATGTGAGCAAAGCACTGATTTCTCCATAAAGGAACGGCTGCAGCCACTCCTGCCCTCTGGAAGGGTTTCAGCACCAGAACATCGTGTTCAGATCACTAATCCTCATAAAGCATCACCTGTGCTGCCTTAGGAAGGGAAGAGGGATTCTCTAGCCCCCGGGAATGACAGCTCCTTTTCCCAGGAAGGGCATGGCAGGTCAGAGCTGAAGGAGTTTTCCATTCTGCTGTCCTGTCCCTGGCATCTGGGGAAAGACCTGCAGCCTCCCCTGCTCCTGTGATGCACAGAGAGCTCTCCATATCCCACAGGATGGAGATCACTTGCCAGCCTTTATGTTTACTGTGGAATTATTTCCACACAGCTCCAGGAATCCCTCTGTTTTATAAGAAAACAGAGTGGCACAGAAAAACGCTCTTGGTTGTGGTTTATTTATACAATTAACGGTCGACAGAATATAACGTGCTCCTATGCACTCCACCTCCCTGCCCCAAAAACCGGTTCTGTTGGACACACAGTTTTGTTCCACACTCTCAGGGGGTACTTTAACCTCGGCAAAGCCCAGGGGTGAGTTCAGAATTGGCATCATCCCTCCTTCTCCTGCAATGAAAAATCAAGAGAGCTCAGCACTGAGCCTCTCTTTCCCACCAGAAGGGATCCAACCCTGTTGAGGATTCCAGGCTGAAACCACGTGCCTGAACTCAAGGCACTGAATGTCCACAGCCTTGAGGGCATTTTCAAGTCCCATGTTTATAAAAAGAGTTCAGAATCTCTTCTATGGGTTTCACAGCACTCCTGGTTTGCTCCTCATTGCACAGGACATAACTGGGATGGCCACCCTCCTGCTCCTCCTCCTTTCTGCAGCCCTGTGTTCTCATCCAGGAGCAGTTAATGGTGCCCAAATGTCAACAAGAGTCCAGAGCTGAAGAAGAACAAACATGAGATTTACAAGAAGCTAAAGGAGCAGGATATGGAGAGCAAAGCTGAAGTGGCAGCTTGGCTCAGACCTGCGAAGGCAGAACCTCCTGTGAGGAGCTCCTGGGCATTGTCTGCCCCAAACACCCCACTTCAACTGCTTTAAGAATGGACAAACCCATATATGAAGAGATGTCTACCACACTGAGGCTGTCTAGGAGTTTAATTAGATCAATTTGAGACTGATTTTTGCTAAAGCAGTGACTGTTTCCTAATGTGGAGCAGACTTTGAATTTCAAGCACATCAAACCTCATTACATGGATCCTTCATTACAGCAGTGCTTCCCTCCATGCTCTCATGGCAGATTCCTGCCTCCTGAGGTTTGGGCTGGAATGCCAACAATTCTTTTTAATGCACTTCAGACATCTGAAAGCTTTGCTGAGCTATCCCCAAAATAACCACTGATAGTAGGTGGCAAGCACCCTGAAATGATTAGGGTCTCTCTTGCTGAGGCAAAAAAAAAAAAGATATTTGATGGGAGAGGAAAAAAAAAAAAAAGCAGAACTGATGCAAACAGGATAAGCATTAATGGAGAAAAGGCATGTGTGGAGTGAAACTGCTGGACTCAAACGCTCAGCACGAGTTCCACTGAGAAACAGCTTTGCAGGATAATGTTAAAGGGCATGTTGGGGGGTTCTAATGCAGAGTCAGAGTTGCATTTTCCCTTTCTTACTTCCACATCCCCAGTGCATTTTATTCCATCCCAGTTTCACTTTCCCTCGTGCTGTTGGGTTCACGGTGTGGAAATGCTGAGCAGTGCCTGGCACAGTCCTTGGCTGTGGCCTTTGATCCTCCCTGCTCCTGAGCCCAGGAAATGGCTTCTGCTGAATTCCCCAGGAGCAGGGCAGGCTGGCAGCGAGGAGCAGCAGCGTGGGGTTAACCTGGGACAGGGGCTGATCCCGGGAATGGGAATGCTGTGTTTGCTGACTCGGCCTTCTGATGGTACTCACTGACACGAGCACTGCAGGGCTGGTGTCCCTGGGGCTCAATCAGCTCTGGGAAGGGACAGCTCATCTGGAAGGACACAAATGACCTGCAAACAGCGACTGACCAGCTCTGAACTGAGCCAGGCACTGCCCCAAGCACAGGAATAACCCAAACAAGCCCTCTCCTTCTCCGTGGCTGCTCCAGGGTGGCACCTCTGCACCTTTACAGGAGAGAGAGAGCTGCACTTGGTGAGAAACGAGAAACCTGAGGAAGAAAAGGATCTCACTCAGGAACTCCAGTCCCCATCCACAGCTCCCTTTAAAGCAGAGCATCCCTGGATGCTCACAACCAGCGCTGAGGGCAGGAAACACCCAAACTTCCAACCATTAAATAACCTTTTTGCTACACTAGTTAGTTGTTCAAGTTTCCTGTATTACAAAACGAGACCTTAACCAAGGAGGGTTAAACACAAAACTTGGGATCCTCCAGGTTTTACCAACCTCACAGAGTTTCTTTGAAACCCAAAGCACTGCCCTGATCCTGCTTGGATTTTAAAATAAATCCCCCTGCAGCTTCCAGCAATGCCCTGAACTGGATGTAAAGTCAAGCAGAGGACTTCAGCAGGGTCTCTTTGTGGGGTGGCCTGGGAAGGGCAGGAACAACAGGGAGGATGTGGATACATTATCTCACTCCAGGAGGGACTAGAGGGGAAAAATCCTTGTTGTTGGGTTTGTGCCCAAACAGGCCAGAAGTTGGTGGGAAGTTTTCAGGCCAGGAGAAAGCAAGAAGGGGAATGAGTCAGGTGTTGGGAAAGCAGTCCCTGAGTGTGGCTGAAAAGGTACAGAAGACGCCACCAGAGGCTGGGAAGATGCTGGCACTGCCCAAGGCAGGGTGGGGCTGCAGGGGCTGGAGGGAGAGGGGCACTGAGCTGAGAGCCAGAGGCTCCAGGGGAGGCCCAGGAGAAGCTGTTTGCTTTGGATTTTGTGCCTGTGTTTTTGCTGCAACGCCCCAGGAAGACACAGCAGGGAGTGAACTGACCAGTCTGGTGAACTTTTTATATTCCTTTTGGCCTTTTAATACCCTGAGAAGTGGAGGATCTTTTATTTTTAAACATAGCTGAAGGGCTAAATTAGCATTTTGGCAAGGGAAGCGAGCCTGGAAGGCAGCAGTGAGGGAAGCAACTGTTACCTGGAGCCAAAACTGAATGGAAACTCAGGCAGAAATCCCACGAGTGTTGGAGTCCCATCCCTAGGGAAGAAGATGAGGGGGCCCAGAGGAAAACCTGTCCAAGCCTTTACCAGGGTTCCCTGCTGCTGAAGCCCAGGCAGTGGGACACACCTGGCTCAGGTGGCACTTCCCCACGTAGGGCACCAGCTCTGGCCTCCTGTGTCCATCACACAGAGAGCTAAAAACCTCCAAGCCACCCCACAGCGGGCTGAGGGCTAAACCTGCACCCTGGGCTGTCCCAGGTATGTTCATGGAGCATCTGGGCACCCCCTTTTGGCTTTGTGCATCCTGGTTGGAGCATCCCATTGAACAAAAGCCCGAGTGCCTGTTTCAGCAGGAAAGGAGTGGCTCCACACTCAAGGAATTCTGCCAGACAAATGGTCACATGGAATCACAGAACCCCAGAACAGTTTGGGTTGGAAGGGACCTTAAAGCTCATCTCCTTCACCCCCTGCAGGGCAGGGACACCTTCCACTGTCCCAGGTTGTTCCTCACCTGCTCACACCAAAGCAGCACTGAGGTCACTCAACACCGTTCCCACCTCTGTCACGGGACACTCCTCACATCTGGCACAGGCCAGGCCTTGGATGAACACCCCCAAATCCTGTCTGACACCTCTGACAGAGTTCAGGCACATAAACCAGCTCTGTTCCTGAGAGGAGGAGCTCACCCAGCCTGTGGCGTGCTCAGCTTTGCCAGGTCCGTGGTGGGAGCACGAGCGGAGCGATTCCCTGGTGACACTGATACCAATACCCCGTCCCCATCCCTGTGCTGCCCTCCCCTCTCCTTCAGGGAGCTCTGTGGAGCTGTGCCTCAGGGTCAGGTGTGTTTTAGAGGGCTCTGACAGCTGGAGGTGACTGTCCCTCTGCCCACCCCACTCCCACACCCTAGGGCAGGTCCAGCTCCAGCCCCAGCAAAGCCCTGACAACACCAGAGCTGTTCAGCTCCATAAAAATACCTTTTTTTAATATATTGATGTGAGACAATACTGATACCCAGTGGCTGATTAAGTTAATTACAGTTGGGTAAATATCCCCCTGGATCACCCCCAGAATGGCACTCCAAGGCTGGCTCCCTCTGTAGCAGCCTGGAAGCAACAGGATATTCAATCCCCACTCATGTTTGGAACTCTTCTGGACAGATTTGCTGCTGGAAACTGTTTTTGACTGGGAATCAAGTGCAGGTTACACCTGCTTTCCAGAGTCAAAACGTGAGCTAAGGCAAGGGCTGGATCCTTTCATCGTTCCAGCATGAGATTTGCATTCTCCTTGGCTAAGAAATGCCAAAGAGGCTTTCCCAAAACCGGAGCTGAATCCTGCTGAGGTCAGGGTGTGCATTTTCCACAGCAATGTGCTGCACCTGGATATCAGCTTTTAAATGCAAACAGGTATGTTTTATCAATTTGTAGCAGGAAAACCCTCTGATTTCACAGGACTAGAACAACCTGACTTGGGGTGAATTGGGATTCCACTGAAGGTGCTGCAGCCCTCGCTGAGAAAGCTGCTGTTTATTTCTCCATCAATGCTTTTCCTTCTCGAGCACATTAAACATGAAGGAATTAATGAACAGCATGACAAATCCCTGTATCCCACAGACACTGGACAGAACATGGACAGAGCCTTCCCAAGGTAAAACAGCAGGTGAAGGTTGGAATTTATCAAAACGTGACAGAATAAACTGGTTAATTATGTTGGGGTGATTGCCAGAGTGCAACAATCCTTGGAGCAAAGACCAGCCTGAGGGGAGGGGTAGTTCAGAATTTGCTGTTTATCCATACATTTTAGAAGTGTCCTGACCCTCCTTAGGGAGGTGGGATTCCAGTGGGAATTCCAGTGTTTTCCTGCTGACGTTGATGAGCTTGGATGACACAGCTCTAATGGGCTGCCAGAGCTCAGCACGGTCACTTGGTCACAACCTGCCTGTTGGTCTTAGAACAAACCCCAAACTGTTACAGGGCACGGGATTCATTTAATCCAAGCAATAAAAGATACACCAGCAGCACTGTTGGTAAATAAATAAAAAAAACCAAGCTAAACTAAAATACAAAAGGCACAGAAAATAAAAGAGAGATGGTGAGCTTCACTTCAAGGTGGATAAAGCTTTTCTTTTGCCACGATGGGGGGAATAAACCTCTATCACACACCATGGACACCACCTCCTGCAGCCACTTCCCAAGGGAAGGCAGATCTTCTTTCCCTCCATCTGCCCCCTGGGGTGTAACAGCACCCCATCCCTGTGGTCCCAGAGTTCCAGAGGGAGGGAGACACCTCCAAAGGGCTCCCTGCTCCCACCTTGCACTCGATGACCTTAGAGGTCTTTTCCAACCTTAATGATTCTGTGATACTTCCACCCTCCTTCCCACTGCCTGAGCCACTCATCCACAGCAGTTTTTCCCTTCTGATGAGGGAGAGGGTGTTCCCAGACTTGGCAGCATCCTCACTTTGGGAATTTATCAGGGTTTGGCTGGTAGGTAAGAAAGCAGATCCCTCTCGAGCAGGGAAGAGCTGCGTGTCCCTCACCCCTCTGGGCCAGCTACACCCAGCGGTTCCCAGTGGTGGGATCAGAATAAATAGATCCAGAATATTTGCAGGAAAAAGCAGCCTTTGCTCTGGGCTGGCAAGGCTTTCAGGAGATCTCCCACAAACTGCGTCAGAACGGCGAGAGGATCTGAGTCCCTGCAATTCAACTGAGCTCTTGCCCATGTTCCCTGTCCCGCCCTTCACTGCTCTCCTCTCTCAAAATTCCTTTGTTCAGCCTAAAGAGACGTTTCATTAAATTAGAAATCATTTCTAGGAGTGGTAATTACAGCCTTTGTTTTGTTTTTCAGCTGGATGATACGTAGCTGTTCTGTTTTCCTTTCTGTTCTGTTTTCCTTTCCTTTTAGCAAAAAAAACAAAGAGAATCCCAGTGCCTTTCATTAGGTGTCAGCTCCAGCCACCCCAAACTCCACCAGGCTGAATTTGTTCTGTGGAATGACTGAAGTTAAGCTGGAAGCAAAGATAGCTGTGGCAATGCTCGCTGGATGATCCATCCTGCCTCCCTGAGCTCTGCTACCCTTGGAAAGGGTTTTTTTTACACTGGTTCAGGTTGATCCCCGTTCGATTTTCTTCACTGTGAGCTCGGCACGTGGGAAGGAAAAGGCAGCAGGCTGAGAGAGGCAGGGGAGAAGAGGCAGAGCCCAGATCCTGCACTATCCCAGCTCCATGCCAGTGGAATTACACCCCTAAAAAGCACAAGCAGCACAAACCTGAACCCACTCCGAGGTGTGCTCTGATCATCTGTTTATGGCCTGTTTTCCAAGACATTATTACCAGCCTTCCACACGTGTGGGGGGGTGGGTTAATGCCCCCAAATTTCTGCCTTTTTAGTTAATGAGACACTTCATCAAGGTCTGTTTTTCATCTACATTCCCTCTCCTGCTCGGTGCTTTCCTGAGCCCCTCACTTTACAAATCAAAGCAATTAGCAGGGCTGCTAATTGCTTGCAGAGGTACAAAGCTCACAGACACCACCACAGCCAGGGATGCTCTTGGACTCTGCAGGCAAATTCCCACTCCATAGGGAGCTTCCTGGCCAGCCTTTCCCAGAGGTATCTGCTTCCCTGCTCTGAGGCCAAGACATGCACTTGGCACCTGCTTCCTAAAGCTTGTGGAGGAAAAGGCAGCAGCAGCAGCAGCAGCAGGACTTGGATCAGCTCAGCAGACGTGTCACAGGCAGCTCTGCTTGATTTTAGGCCTCTCAGGATTTGGGTTTAGCCAAAGCAGGCACTTTTTTACGAGCCAGAAGCCGGTGTGAAAACCCACGGCACGGCACATCTCCACAGCCACGGCCTCTTCCCAAGCAGCATCAAGAAGGTCCCACTGGGGTGTCCCAACATCTCCCAGCCTGTGTCCCCCAGACAGAGCCATCTCTGTTCTCCAGTTCCATGAAAAAAAGGCTGCCAGGTAAAGAAGACAGGGGGGTTTTGTTTCCCCCTTTGGAAGGAGAGGAGGCTGAGAGGCTCTCCCAGGTGCTCCCCTGAGGATCCCAGAGCTCAGGGCTGCTCTGGGAATCCCTTGTTTGGAACCCCAGCCCATCCTCTCACAGCACATCCCTTAATCTGGCCAGAAGCTCTCTGGGAAGTCAGGAAAACTGAGATATAAGTCTCTTCCCCAGCACATTTCCTGTGTGACCTGGGCAAGACTCTTATAATCAAGAGAGATCTAAGAAGTGCAGAACATCCTAAATTCCCTTAAGTATAAGGGAAGCCTGAAGCTTTCAGAATAAGACTCATCCACCTGGAATCCAGCCAAGCCTTTGTGCTTAATGCCCCTACATTTGCAAAAAGCTGCCAGAGGTCCTTAATGCCCTCCAGAGCTCACAAGCTCAGGTTTAGGTCTCAGCTGGAAGGCAACCAGCAACCAAAAAGACTGAAATATCCACTTTTGTTAGAATCTGAAGGATGGCACTTCCAATAAGCACATGGAAGTGTCCTTAGGGTCACCTACAATCTCCCTACAACATGACATAACACGGCCTGAATGTCTGAGCAGCAAGGATGAGGAGACAAACTCAGCACAACTCCTAAAAGATTCACCTCTCCCAAACTTTCCCAAGAAAATCCCAGGTCACGCTCACTGCTCTGCTCTCACTACACCCTGGCAAACAAAACAGGATTCAGCAGAGATGCCCAACTTGTTTAAGCTCCACCAGCAAATTCCAGCTGGCAGCTTCCAACCCGTGCCTCTGAATTTACTGGCATTTCCAAATGTTTTACAGGACCACGGTCCGCTGGCACCAGAGCCTTGTTACACTCGGTGGAGAGAGGAATAACACAGCACAAAGCTCTTTATAAAGGTGCCAGGCCCTCAATACCCTTTTTTTTTTTTTTTTTGGAAGGATACTTATATCCAACACAATGTTTCCAAATAAGTGTGTTTTCTGCCCAAACAGAAAAGAGGCTGAGAAGGAGCCTGGAGGCAAGTGAGCCTGGTCAGAGCCGAGTTCCTCGAGGTGTGTTCCAGCTGGGCATTGGCAGGCTCCCCACAAGACACACCAGGGACTGCCCAGAACAGCCTCAGCCCCAGCAGACCCTGATTGTTGGGCTGATGGCTCCAGGCTGCCCAGTGCTGCAGGATAGTGAGGGTTGTTTGTTTTCTCTGGAGTCAGGATCTCGTGCCTCAGAACACAGGGATGTGGGGGACACACACAGCCCCACCACGGGGCTCTGCCAGCTGACACCTAAAGGAGGGGAGGGGATGTCACCAATCCACACAAATATGTCCAAGAGGTGTCAAGAGGATGGTGCCAGACCCTTTCCAGTGGTGCCCAGCAAGGGGATGAGGAGCAACGGCCATAAACTCAAACACAAGTTCCACCTCAGCATGAGCAAGAGCTGCTCTACTCTGAGGGTGGCAGAGCCCTGGAACAGCTGCCCAGGGAGGGTGTGGAGTCTCCCTCTCTGGAGACATTCCAAACCCACCTGTTCCTGTGTCACCTGCTCCAGGTGACCCTTCCTTGGCTGGGGTGCACTGGATGATCCCCAGAGGGCCCTTCCAACCCTGACACTTCTGTAGGGTCTGGCCCACAGTCACCGAGCCCACCAGTATCTGGTCTGAACTGGGGGTGTGTTGTTGACTGATGTGTCCCTGGAGGGTTCTGAAGTCAGACACAAATGTGTCCATACATCATCCAAATCCTGGGAGCCTGGATGATGTATTAATGGAATGCCATCTGAGAGCACAGCGACTTCAATGGCAGCAGACACCCGAAATGAAAGACGTTTCATGGTGCTCATGCAAGGAAAGCTCTGGAAAATCTTTTGTATTTCCCAGGCATGCAGAGGGTGGTGAAGTGACTGGAATGAAATGGGAAGAGAATTCACCTGCAGTCCCTGGTGGGAGGGAAAGGAGGCACATGGATCACAGCACCAGCTCAGCCCCCAAGTCGTGCCCTGAGGACCTGTGACATGTGTGAATTTTATGACAAGAAAAGGCACCTCTGCACTTCCTGTGAAGCCAAAGCCAGACAAACAGGTTTCCCCATCTTCAGCCCAGACAGCCCCGGGCTGTGGTGTCAGGCAGTTCAGTTCTTCCCCCCACACTCTTTCATCCCTGCCCCGTTCAGACCCTACAGCTGCTGATGAGCCCCCCCAAAGCAGCGGTGTGAGCACCCCCGAGGAGGAGAGCACACACCTCCTGAGACCTTGCACCTCTGTTGTTTTAGAAATTCAGTCACTGTCCCCATCCCAGCCAGGCACAGGTGGAACTGGGGAGGGGGACACGTGCCCTTCCCTGCTGGGAAGCCCACAGGAACAAAGTGTCCATCACCCCTCTCCCTGCTCCTGCCCAGCCCCCTTCAGCCTCCTCCAAGCTGTCAGGAAAGCCCACACCAGTAACAAGCAGCACTTAAGCTGTCTCAGCAAGCAAAGCCCAACTCCTGCAGCCCTCGGTGTATTTATGCAATGCAGGCTGGCTCGGGGCCCACACGAACTTTATTTATCTACTGTCTGCGCTGCGGGCGATGAATTCAGAGGGAAGGGATTATTAGAAGACAACACACATGAAGGGGAGGAAAAGAGTAAGTGAGAAGTCCAGTGGAGCAAGGATTTGCTGCGCTCCCAGCTCTCCCTGGACGGATCAGAGAAGCAGAGCCCTGAGATGGAAGGACCCTGAGCAGGGTCCCCGTCACAGCCTCGTGGGGACCCTTCCCAGCATAGCAGGAGACAGCAGTAAATTCCACTAATTGCCCCAACCCAATTAATTATGTAAGAAAAGATGTGAAATGCAAATTAGTTCCATGAAACCGGCCCACGAAAATTATCCTGAAACTTTAAATCAGCATTTCCGCAACAATGAGAAGTTCCCCCAGGACCCTTTTCATGTGGGAAGGAGTCCTGAGTCACTGTTTCATGTCACATGCTGGCAGAGAAAAAGCTGTTTCCTAGAAAGAAAACCACCTACAGAGTCTTGATAGTTGGCTGAAAGTATTGGAATTTCCAACCAATGTGTACCTAAAAGGGAAATACAACAATGGCCTGGGCAGGGGGCTGTGGACACTCTTGGAAATTAGGGAGATAATAAATCAGTGTGATCACAACACTTCAGGATGGTAAAGTCAAGAAACAATAAACCTGTGGATTTTGTTTTCCCCTGGTTATTCACTGTGGTCTGACATCCTTTGGATTCAGGGCTCAAAATCCCATTAAAGCTCCTGCTTTAATCACCAGAATCTGCCACTGCTACAAATCTGAACATTGTCCTACCCCTGATTTTGACATCTAAATGGGGCTGGTTTGTTTTGGTTTGATTGTTTTGTTTTGTTTGGTTTGTTTCGTTTTGTTTATGGGTGAGTTTAGGGGATTTTTTTGTTTTGTGTTTAACTCCTGAATTCTTCAGTTCTCAACCAAAACAAGGAAAGGACCAGGCAGAGCAAGGGGGGAAATTCAGCCTGTGAACATCCCTGAGCAGGCACGAGCTGATAAAACCTGTGTGTGCCACTGAGCACAAACCGAGGCAGAAAACTCCTTTTGTTCCTCCCTCATATTATCTCCAGACTGCAAACAATCCAAATCTCACACAAACCTGGACGGTTTGTTCAAAAACAAGTTACCTCTCAACTCGAGCTGCGTTAGCAGCAAAATACTCACTCCCACAGCAGAAACAGCATTTCAGTTGGGCCTTTTTTTACCTCCCTGCCCTCAGTTTTGTGCCTCTTTCTCTTTCTGGGAGCTCCAGACAGGGGGAAAAGTGCAATGTAAGGAACTTGCATTGCTGGGGCCTCAGTAATATCCGTCAGTAAACCTGTAATTAGATAGGGAGTCGTATTAATCTTGTGCATTGCCTGGGGGACATTGCCAACATGCAGCAAAACCTCTATTGATGAGGGAGGATTCCAAGCATGCCTGGATGAAAAAATGAAAGAGATGAAGTATTTACTTACTTTACCCTTCCCTCAACCGCTCGTTCTCAACCCAGGAACACTCCAGAGCCCAACAGGCTCAGTTTTCTCCTGACATCAAATGCCTCGACACAAAAGGCAGCTCATGCCCAGCCTTTGGGTTCCTCCTGACTGCCTGTTCTGACAGGCATTTCAAAGCAACCTCCACGTGGGATCTTTTCAGATTTAAAGCGCCACCTTTTAATTTCCAACGTGTTAATGGAAGGAGAGCGGTTAAAGCAAACAAAGCACTGGTCAGCGGTGATAATGGCACTCGCAGCCCGCTCATCCCACCGCATGATTCAGAGCTCACATCTCATTAATCCTGCATCAAAGACGTGATTTATAGCTGTTCTTTTGCTGCACACTCCACCCTCTTTTCCTGGAGGAGAGGGAATAAACTGTTTTACACAGAGGTAGGAATTTTTTTCACATGAGTCCGTGTGGTGAGGGATTACTGTGGCCTATTACAGAGAGCTGAAACACCCCGAAAAAGGGTTTTCTTATTGAAAAGGCATTCAATAAAACTGGCATTGTTTCTATTACACCTAACTGCCAACTTCATCACTTCCCAGGACTAGTTTGCTTTTTATTCTTGGGTTTTTTTATTTTTTGCTTTTGCATTTGTCTGCCTTATTAGAATTATTTGATTGCTGAAAATAGAAAAAAAAGAGGCCAGCAGATGGAAACTGCTCACAAACCTTCCCAGAGCTTTCCAATACATTCAACAGAAAACAGTCACACATTTTTTTCACAAATGTGGAGTGAGCAGAACAAAGACAACTTTGCATTTTGCCTCTGAGGCTTGTTATTTTTTTTTTTTCACAGCCAACTGCAGTATCCTTTAGAAAAGCATTCCCTGGCACCTACTGATTCCCTGGTTATTTTTATTTTAGGGTTCAGTAAAATCATAGAATTAAAGCTCATCTCGTTCCACCCCCCTGCCATGGGCAGGGGCACCTTCCACCAGAGCAGGGTGCTCAAGTTAAAATCCAGGATTTTGACTCCACTGGAGCAAGGACTTTACCCCCCAGTGTGGATTAATTAGGGTCAGTGATTATAAAATGTGGTGAGTCTGACAACATGAGCCACTAAAGCCAACGAGGGTCTTGCCCATCGCTGCTTAATCCTGCAGGGTACACTTAATGTTAAGCACTTTCACTGATAGAAATGTGTCTTTGCAAGATAATTAGCACTAATTGTGCATCCAAGTGTTTTGCATATCAAGGCCCAACTGTTGTGCAGCTGAAGGTCTGTGTGACCACAGGCTCAGAGCCACCCCTGCTCTGCAAAACTCCTTCCAGGGAACTGCCAGGGGATTGTGCAGCCACATGAACGTTATTCAGCACTAATTCCCAAACACCAGCAAGTGTGAATGCCATATCTGTTAGGGCTCAGAGGAGAAATCCAACCTGCCTCCTACATTTCCCCCCCCCACCGGGAATCCCACCCGCTATGTCACAGCCATCATTTTCAGTATTTAACTTCTCATTTAAAAAAAAAAAAAAAAAAAAAGAGAGAGAAAAAAGTGGCTGCCGCAGCAATGAATGGAGCCCAATGTGTGCCCACAGAGGCAGGAGGAAGTGAACTCTCCAGCTGGAGCACGTCTGTGATTCCAGCACAGGACCTGCTGAAAGTTCAACCCAAACGGGCCAAGCCAACATTCCACGGCCAGTATTTGCCCTCCAAGGAAATGGCAGGTTCTGAGCCCTGCCCATTGGAGCAGTGAGCCAGGGAAGCTCATCAAAGCCGTTCCCAGGAGAGCAGCTGATGAGTTGAGCCAGTAAATTGCAAACTCCGTTTGCCACTCGCTTTGCCAACGCTCAGATTTCCAACCCAACACCAGATTTCCACCTTGGTGCCCAAAGCCCTTGGACCAAAGTGGCTGCATCGCTGCCCCACTGACTGGAATGCTCTTCCCAACAGGACCAAACAGACAGGGAATGGGGAAATGGGATAGTTACAGGATGGATTTCACTGCGTGGAAGATGTCTGCTCTAAGAGGGTGCAGAACCAACCAGGAAATATCTGAGCGCTTCCAAGAAATATCTGAGTGTTTCCTGCCCATTCCTCGATGTTTCAAATACACTCTCCAAGCCTTCCTCCCTTCCTGGGACACTGCTGATCCTGGTGCTGGGCTCCAGCCACAAAATAAAGGCTCTCTAAACTGAGCAGAGGAGGATGGGGACAGGCAGTCACTCAGGAAGTAATAAAGACTTTCCAGAACCTTCTTCTGTTGGATGGTAAATCCCAACAGCAAGTACCCCTCAGTTTTAGCCCAGCAGATTTGTGTCCCAGAGGATTTTCCCTATGAGAAGAGTGTTAGCGTAGGTGTCCCTGCTAAATTCTGCATACAAAGCTTTATTACAGCCAGACAGATCATTAGAATCGAACACTTGTGCTCAAAGAGTTTGGTTTCTATAAATATCATTCAAAAAGCTTTTGGGCCCTTTAAAATTCCACATGTTCCTCTACCCTCGAGGGCTGCATCTCCCTGCAGAAAGCAAAGCAAGGACTAAAAGCTGGTCATATTATTTAAAGCCTTTTGACAGCCAATTTTGACGCCCCAGAAGGTTTTTGGGGAATCTCACATGAAATACATTCTTGCCTAGACTGGGACTTGGGCATTGGCAGCCTCCCCCCAGGACTGCAACCCCCTCTTCTCACAGAGGAGTTGACCAAAGGGGAAGTTCCCCAGAGGTCCCATCCTCTGGAAAACACCCAGTGCAGCAAACAGAAGAAACTCCTCAATTCTGGGATTTATCATGGAGCACATCCATGGTGAGCAAAACCAACACAGGCTCATTTCCCACTTGTCTGCCTCCCAATCTTCCCCCCCACACACCCCGTGAATCCTTCCCTCAGAGAGGTGCTAACAGGGGCTCTCCCATTCCTTCCCTGCCACCTGTTTTCCCCCAGCTTGTAGGAACAGATCCCTCTTTGAGATCTTCCCCCTTTTGCTCAGCTTGGTTGAAGCTGGCCAGGGAATTCAAAAGCCATTAGACACACACATACACCCCCGGGGGCAGTGTGATCACACCAGCCTCATTTCCTTGGGATATTAGGCAAAAACTGCCTCCTTGCAAGCTGTTTGATGTCGGAGGCACCTTCCTCCATTTCCTGGTTCTGCGTGAAATGCCAGGGAGAACCAAAAAGACATCACAGGTAAAAGCCCATCCCCAGAAGATTGTTATTAGCCTGGTTTCCAGAGCAACCCTTTGGATGGATATCAAACCAGAGCCTCCTCCCCCTCTGGGCTTTGCTCACCCCATGCAGATCTGTGGGTGGCATCTCCTGCTGATTGCTCTCCACAGGTCCTGCTGAGCAGCACTGGGGTTTAGTATAAATAAAATGTATTTGTAAAAATACGCTCTCAGTGCTGGTTTTTAGCTTGCTGTTTGAGTCAGGGTGTTAATACTGCTCGTGCCACTGGTTACATGGTCATCAGGAGGGACATTCCACTGGTGTAACAAACACTCCAGAAGGACAAACCCACTTAGAAACAGCCACTCTCAGCCTCTGACATATCAGGGGCTTCAACTAACTCAGCCAGTCAAAGTTATTAAGTGGAAGTGATGGAAACTGAACCAGGTCTTTGTGAAGGTTTTGCATAATCTCTGTTAAAATATGGCAGGATTCTGTTGATTTGGTCACTGTGGTGGTGAAATAAAGCCACAGGTGAGATCCTGCAGGGAAATGGCTCTGGCATATCAGGTAACGTGGGAAGAGAAGTGAAAACCAGATGGCTGAATTAACCACATGGGGTTCATCCTGGAGATCTGTGATGTGGAGAGAAGTGCTGCTGCTGGACCAGCACAGCTCCATCTGGATTTATTGTCCACCCAGGGACTGCTATCAGGGGGTTATTCCAGACAACCTCTCTTGTGCTCAGCCCTTGGACTGACACACTGAGGTGGATTCCTGCTCTAAGGCATGTGTGCAAACATTTATTTAGCTGTAAGGGAGCTGATTCTGTTCACAGCAGAATTATTTTAAGCCCTTACCCCCAGAGCCAGGAGCTGATCCCCACACCGTGCCCTCAGCTCATCTCCCACTCAAATCCCCCCTCCTGGGCCATGCTGAGTTATCTTAGCTCTCATTTTCATCAGTGAGAGTTGAGGCTGCTTAGCCCAACACAGGATCAGACCTGCACAGCCAAAAACTGCTCCAGCACCTGAAGAACCAGCTTTAAAATGAGGAGCAGAGCCTGGCTCTGAGCTGGGAGCTGAATCCGTGGAGGGAGGCAGCAGATCCACGCTCCAGTTCATTATATTAAATAACACCTTCTCAGAGATACCCAGATCTCTTCCCCCACCACTGCTGCCACCTCTGTGCCAATTATGCTAACCATGGGTTTCTTTTCAAAGGAGGAAGCGAAAAATAACATTCAGTTGAAACTGCAGGAAGAAACTTCAGTGGGTAGAGGGTAAATTATGCGAGCTGGAATCCAGCAGAAGGGCTGGAGGGAAGAACCCCTGCTCTGGCTCTGGGGGATGACAGCAGTGTCAAACCCACCGGTGGGGTGGGCCAGCCAGCGTCGAGCTCTGTGTGCTGTCTGATCTGCAGCAGCTTTTTCTGCACGGTATTTTCAGAGCAGTCTTTGTGTTCCCCCTCCCTCTGTCTTCCTGGAGAGCCAGAGCTGTGTTCTCCAGATAACCACACCGCAAAGGGAGAGCTCTGAAACCACAAGGATCTCGTTCAAATTAACATCGGCCATCCAGCTGAAAGCCACAAACCAAGGCGAGGCTCTCCCCACCATAACTCAGAGCACGCTGCCTGGGAGATAAGCAGGCTGCAGTTTTAGCTGGTGAATTTATAACCCACCTCTCGGTATCTCCTGCAGCTGCAGCACAGACAGCCCAGGTGGGTGGATGCAACCACAAACCTGAAATTTCCCAGCTCTCCTTTTTAATTCAGTTCCTTAAAGTTCTTGGAGGGAAGGGAAGGGAAGGGATGGGCTTCGGGGTTGGGGTTGGGTAGTTGGTTGGTTTGGTTTTTGTTGGGTTTTTTTTGTTGTTGTTGTTGTTTCTCTGCCAATTTAAACTTCATTTTACTATGCTCAGTGCTATGTTTAGGCCTCTCTCCAAAGCCCGTCTCCCAAAAATTAAGAGACAATTTTATTACTACACAGAGGAACTTCAAAAGGGGATCTGATAGTGGGGGACTTTTCAGCCTTGCTTAATGAGATCTAATGACTGGAACTTGCAACTAGAAGAGGTATTGGGCCCGAAATGAAGATGTAATCTTCTGGCTGGGAGGGTAATGACATCCTGGAAGGGTTTCTCAGGGAAGGCACCTCCAGTATTGCCCAGAAATCTTACCCTGGAATCAGATCTCATTGCTGAAAACAGCACCTCATTTGGGTCTGGGGGAAGGTTTGGGGGCTGGCAGCAGATGGCAGGGAAAGGGGATGAGCTCAGCCTGGATGTTTATCTGGGATGGGAAAGGCTCTATCACCCCGTGGATAGCTGTCCTTCCCTGGCCACATCACTGCCAGTGCTCTGCAACCCCAGCCCTGCTCCTGCAGCTCCAGGAGGCTGGAAGCAGCATTTCCTCTGCTGGGAAGAGGGAGAGAAGGGAGACAACACTCCCCCTGGGAACATCCATCCCGAGCCCCCCTTACTGCCTGGCTGTAACCAAAGACTCCTTTGCAGTGGTGCCACAAGCAGAGCCTGAAAGCATCTCCATCCCTGCAGAAATAAGGATTTATGGCTTATTTTTAAAATATTTTCCACTGGACGGTCACAAATCAAGGAGTTTTCTCCAGGTATTTCCATCCTCCCTCCCATTTGGTCAGAAACCTGGGCAAGAGCAAAACCTTTTGCTCTCTTTTTATATATATATGTGTGTGTGTGTGTGTGTGTGTGTGTTAGTGCCAGGGAGGATTCAAAATAGGTGGTAAAAATACCCCTACTGATCAGAAACATGTTATTCCCATTAATTCCCCCCAGGAAGCACAGGGTTTGTGTTATCCTGCAGGGAACAGGCTCCCTGACAGAGGCAGCCCCTACCCCAGGGGACACACGTGCCACGTGCTGCACTCATTGGAGTGGTTACCAAAAAGAGCTGCTGCATTAAACTGCCTGAATGGCCCAGGCTCAGGTTACAGCATCTCTGCAGGCTCTGCTCCCACAGACCCCCCTTCTCCAGACCTGCTTTTCCAGCCCAAATGGAGCTGCTCCATCCCCTCACTTTAGGGCACTGCATGCACCCCTTCCAGACATTTAAAATGCTAAATCTGATTTTGGGTGGAATTCCTACGGGCAGGATTTCTGTAGGGGCAGGGAGGGATAAAAATACCAAATGGGACATTTTAATCACCAGAGTTAACATATATATATATATATATATATATAAAACATCTATATAATATATAAATGTTATAAACCCCTGGGAATTCTCTGAGAAGGAAATAGGCCTGACATGGACTTTTGAATTCTTTTAAATATGAAAGAGTGCAAACCAGCAGCCAAAACCCAACTAAGAGCAAAAAACAAGGAAAAGAGGGGTAAAAAAAACCTTGTTGAAGAGGAATATTGAAAATAGGAAATGTATTCAAGCCTATCCAGCCCAGCAACATCTCTGCCCTCAGACCCAGCAGCTCCTCAGAGCTCCTTCCACTGCCCATGTTACCACCTACACCTGGAATTAATTTACTGACAAATATAAGAGCAATCTCCAAAACAGTCACATAGAGACACCTTTTCTACCAAACTAACTGAGTCTGCTCCTATTCTGAAAGGCCTGAACTGGATTTTATAGGAATCTGGGGAGAAGAACCAAAACAACGGTGAAACAGAACGTCACCAAAAAAAGTGACAAAAAACGTCTGAAATGTTTCAGAAATGTTTCACTCAGATCACCCCTGAGAAAATTTTTCAACCCTGGTGCTGCTCAAACCAGCTCAGTCAGGGGTGACTGGCAGGTGCTCAGAGGTGACACTTTACCTCTGCAGGTGGAGGAGGAGCATCACTTGTGGCATTTTGGTGAGAAGCCCTTAATTCCCATCCTTAATTCCCACTCCCCTGGCTCTTTCCCCTGCTTTGTTGGATGTGGAAAGACTCTCATAAATTTTGATGCAGGAAAAAAAAAGAAAAAAGGAGTAGGAAAGTGAGGAATGGTCACGGAGGCTTCACAAATCACACAGAACCCCAGCATGTGAGGACCTGTCACCGTTTATGGACTGCCTAAAATGCACCCAGAACTCCTGCTCTTGGGAGAAACCAAGCTCAGGATCCTTAAAGGAAGAAAAAAGAGGAGCTGGGAGCAGGCAGGAATGTCTTCCAGCAGCACATGCCTTTCGAAGGACCCGATAAATCTCGGCCTGGATTTATTTGAAAAGGAAAATTCACATAAAGACACTCCCTTGATCAACATAGCTCGAGTGGCTTATCTTTAAATCAAACCCAAAAGTTCCAAGGCACACATCTTTGAAATCTGAGCTTTAATGGCATTAAGAGACTCAGAGACCACCAGTTTCAGGCTGAGATCCTGAAAAGCAGGATTTGAACCCAACTGGTTGATTGTATCCAGAGCAGCACTTTTGTTTTCAGCTCGGGGGAGGCTGCAGAGCGAAGGGTCAAGCGGGGCTGAGATTTATTTACTGGCACTGAAAAGTAAACACCAGCACTATCCTGATAACAACCTGGCCCTGACAAAGGCCATTGGCAAGGCACATTCTTGAGGAGGAAGAGCTTCGGTTGCTGCGTTTTGGCCTTGCTGAGGGGACAGGGCTGGGAGAGCCGCCCTGTGTTTAACGTGGCAGGGTGGACAGAGCCCAGCAGAGGCAGGATCAGGCTCAGCCCCTCTTTATTCCCCTGTTTGATATAAACAGGACAACAACTCCACTCTCCAAAACCCACTAGAGAAAACAAATGACTCATCAGAGAGAGCTGATGGCCCCGCTCCCACGTGAGACTTCGGTCATCTGCATTTACAGTCGTGTTCTTGTGCTCCATCCATCCCCCTGGCACGAGCTGGGAAGGAGCTTTTTCTCCAGGAAAATCCTGTCTGGGTGGGCTTAGTGCAAAAATCAAGAAGGATTCTGCCAGGGGATTGGAAATCCTTGTGCTGGGGAGGTTTGGGAACGGCAGCAAAGAGCTCTCAGCAGTGGGGATGTGTTTGGGGGCACTGCTGGAAGAACACAAACCCCTCCCTGCGTTGTGGAATGCAAGGCAAGCCCCAAAAAACTTCCTAATATTTATTAGGGTTGAAGTGTGCCCAGCCCCTGGCAGGGAGTGAGCTGAGGGGGAAGAGGAGGGGGTGTTGGGTGCACAACGGGGCTGTTTCTGCCGCTGCAAATCCCTCCGGATTTCATTTTCCCACTCGATTTAATTTGGACTATTTTCTTAATTGCATTTAACACTTCTTAAAGAACATTTAATTTGAAGAATAATTAATAATTGTTAAAGCAGAGTTTCCAAAGCCAGAGGATCCAGCAGCTTTGTGAATACCCTCTCTCAGACACAAGCACTGAGGACGCCGTGGATCTCCAAGGGGAAGATGGGGAGTATCCCAAAGCACCAGAGCAGGATCCTGGCAGGAAGCAGGATGAGCAGCCAAAAGCACACAGAGCAGAAAGCCCTCCAGCCTGAGCACTGAGTTTCTGATTATAACACACGTGCTTTTCTCAGGTGCAGAGGTAAATGCCCGGGGGGTGGGACCTGCAGCCTCAGTCCTTGGGAGGGAGGGCACAGAAAAAGACTGAGAATTCCTATTTTAAGTGTGCAGCTGCAGGGAGATTCCATCTATCCTCATCCCAGCCTGCCTCCCTTTACCTGTGCCTTTACTTGCTGACATCAGAGCAACTTCTGAAGGCAAACAGTGAGGTCTTAAACACCTCATTCCCTGAACCAGAGTCACTGAATGCCCTTTGTTGTCCCAATCTCTTTATCTGCCTCATCCCCCTGATTTCCTTCATTTTAAAGGCACCTTAATGTATGGCAAGGCTTGATAAACTTGGGTCTCAAATTACCCCAAGGATAAGCACAATTTAATACTTTGTATATTATTTGCAGATTTGATTAACATTTGATGACAATGTGCCCTGGCTGGGAGCCCAGAATGCACAATGCACCTGTCAAAAATGAAGAGCCCTTTATCCCCATCGCCCTCCATGGGATGTCTGCATTAATCAGCACAATTTGCTGCTTTTTTCTTTTTTTTTTTTTTTTTGGCTTCTTTCCACCAAGAAACCCAAATAGTGGGTTTGGGCTGAAGTTATTTGTGGGACAGATGGAACTGCTGACCATCTAAGTGGGCTTTAATCTATGAAATGGGTTGCTTGGTCTCACCAGGGTCTAAGTGCAGCTTGCCACCCTTTTTGGATGAGAAAGGAGGAAAATTTGGCTTGACAGAGCAAAACATCTGGGAAAAGCAATGGCCTCAACTCCACCTTCCTGTATTTGGGGTACAGGGACCTTCAGGTTCAAAAGAACCAGCTAGTTGGTAAAGTTCCTGCCTGCAGACTGAAAATACATCCCAGTTTTCCCAGTGGCAGCAACCTGGGCTGCCACATCACTGAATTCAGCAAACACTGATGGCCTGGATGTGGCAAAAACATCTCAAAGAACTCCTTGCCAAAGCAGGTGAGTTCCCAAGAGCCCTTCCAGCTCTTCCAGGCCTTCCAGCACCTGCCCAGCACAGCTGGGGGGTTCTAACACTTTTTTTTTTTTTTTTGGGGGGGGGTGGGTAACTCTGCACAAGCCTAAACCTGAAGAATCACAGAATCATTAATGTTGGAAAAGACCTCCAAGGTCATCAAAGCCCAAGTTTTGCCCGAAATCCCAATAACACTAAACCACATCACGAAGGGCTGTCTCTCCTTGGTTTTTGGACACTTCCAGGGATGGTGACTCTGGCACAAGGCCTACACTGAGCTGGGAGGCACAGAGAGATCATCCCAGCCAGTGTCTGCTCCACCTGAAAGGCAGATTGTTGTGCATGGAATAGGGCAAGTAGTGATAAAGAAAAAAAAACCACCTGTGACATTCCAATATTTTTTTGGCTGCAGAGACCACACTGCAAAACCTACTCACAAGGAAACACCCCAAGGCACTTTTCCCCCCCCCCTCCTGTCTTCTCCAAAATAATAAAGACAGCGTTGACAGGTGACAGACTGTGCTCCTCACACGGGGAGATGAATGAGGAAAAGAACGACGTCGATCCGCGTGCGTCTCCTTCGGAGCGGCGACGCCGAAGGGGCAAAGAGAGCTCCCCCAAAAAGGCCAGCACCAAACAGGGACTGCCTCTGTCTAAACACACAATTGCCCTTTATGGTTGTGCGTTTGGACGTTTCTTTTTGATCACTTATGATCGGTTTTTGTTATTATTAAAAAAAAAAATAAATAAAAAAGCAAAGCTCGGGGTTGCTCCTGTGAGCTGCCAGCATAAGAGAACCATTTCCAGCTGCTTTAGCACAGAGGAATTCAATGTATTCTGAATTAATGTTTCGTGTTTTGAGCCTAAAAAAGCCAAGAAGCAGCTGAGGTGATGGAAAGCTCAACCTCAGCTTCTCTCTTTAATTCAGTAGGAGGTGCCTGAGCTGGTACAAATGGTTGGTGCTGCTGCCAGAAAGGTGGGTTTTTACCCTCACTTCACACTCCCGCAGATACCACCAGAAAAGGGATGGGCTCTGGTAGCAGAAAACTCAGAGCTGACCTTCATTCTTCCACAGAGGGGATCTGAACTCATCTGTGTTCCCTGTAACACTCTGGGATGAGAGGGAGCAGCGCTCCCTCCTTCCCCCTCCACATCAGTAACTGCTCATCCCCCTTTCTCCTAACATTTTCCTTTATTTACACAAAGTCCCCCTGATCCCTTTTCATCTTTCTGGACACTGCTGAATTATGCTGTGTAAAGATGTTTAAGGAAGCCTCAGCTCTGTTTATACACATGCCCAGAACAAAATGCAGTAGGTAGCACAGAGTAAACTTTCCCATCATCCTTCTAGATCTGCCTCGCTTCACAAAATCGCTCCGCGTGGGAGAACGGTGAGGTCACTCCAAAGCCCTCATTGCCAAACTCCTTTGGCAATCTTTCCCACCTTCTCCCTGCCCTCACCCCTCTGCTCCCATTCCCCTTGTTCCTTTACTCATTTTAGTCCCAATTTCAGTGCACCTGGAAGGAAACACGTGAGGGCAGCTTGGACAGCGAGAATGAAAACCTTAAAGGAAAGCACGTGGCGGGTCTGAGGAGTGGAGAATCACAGGATGGGTTGGGTTGGAAGGCACCTCAAAGCCCATCTTGTTCCACCCCCTGCCACGGGCAGGGACACTTTCCACTGTCCCAGGCTGCTCCAACCTGGCCTTGGACACTTCCAGGGATCCAGGGGCAGTCACAGCTTCTCTGGGCAACCTGGGGCAACCTCCCCACCCTCCCAGGGAAGGATTCCTTCCCAACATCCCATCTAGCCCTGCCCTCTGTCCCTCCCTCCCTGGTAAATCAGAGCCCTGCTCGTGGCTCTGGGTGTGTTTTACCCCGAGCAGAGCCCGTTCCTCACCTCCAGCACCACTGAGCTCACTCCCTGATTTCCAGGAGCAGCTGCACCGCAAGAAATACGAACATCCAGCAACTCCCTCTTCGCAGGTTTCCACTCTCCAGCCTTTTGCAGGAGCTGGAAGAGCTCAAGGCCCGTGTTGAGCAAATCCCAGTGGATCAATATGAGCCCTGAGAGCACGACCAGCGCTCTGCTGTGCCACCACACTGCAGAGCCAATAAACTAAATCAACACTCCTGAAATCCCTTCACCAAGAGGAGCTTTCCCAGCCCTGCTCCATGGGGAGAATGGCATCCAGCCCTGATCCCCAAAAAGCAGCAATCAGGCTACACTGCTAATAGCAATAACCTGAATTTCGGCTCCACAGAAAAACATGCACCGAGGTTCTCTTAAAAAAAAAAAAAAAAAAAAAATTCCCCAGCCAGCAATGTAAGGAAAAATATGTGTAATGCCCTGATACAACTGACAAGAAAAACAGAGAATAAGATTTATAGAGTAAATTCATTAAGCTTTCAACTCACATTCCATCGTTCTGGAGTCCAACTCAAATTACTGTATGAAAGCTCTTTCTCATGGAACTAGATGAAATTTAAGATTACTTTTAATTACAAAGGGTGTGGGAGAATGTTTTCATGGGAGACAAATACCTCTACACCTCTTACCAGTGTGGATTTAGGAGGTTCACAACAAACACAAACTGATTTATGAGCATTGGGGCATCAGTTGTGTCAGGCTGCAGCACGGGCTGAGACTTTTAATTTCTTCACTTTTACTGCCACATATATATATATATATCTTCTGCAAGTTCTAATTGGAAATTAAAATGGCAGAAATTTTATGGGAGGAAAGTTTATTACTACTAATGGTTTTCAAAACCGGGCTACGGAAAAATAGGGACGGTGGTGATGATGTGTTCTTGTTAATTGAAATTCAGTTGTGCTTTCAATAACTTTTGAACATGAATCACAGCTGTGCCAAATTGTTTCTCTGGTTAGTCAAATGTATCCTGTTTATTGAATAAACAGTGGTCTCAGCCTTGCTTTTATTTGGGAGTGAACAATTTAGGAGGAGCTGTTAACTCACACACAGGTTGCAACCCTTCTCTTTATCAAGATTGCCCAGGTTTGCCAGGAAGAAACTCCATCTGCTATTTCCTGTAACTGCCAAACTTTAACCATTTCTGCTGAAGCTTTCCATGCTAAATACTGATTTTTTTTTTTTCCCCCTTCCTAACCAAATAGTTCAGCGACTTCAGAGGAGAAGGGTTAAACCAAAGGAATAACCCCCCCTGGTAACCTGTCTTTAAAGACAGATAACACAATACATGTGCCCAGGGGTCAGCTGAAGGTCAGCTGTGACAGCTCCCAACGTCCAAGCACTTGACTTTGCAGGAAAATCCCCTTTTAAGGCAGCTCAGGTTTGGATGCAACAGAAAACAAGCACGAGCCTGGGTGCTGAGCATCCATTTGCACACCCCCCCAAGCTGCAATGGGTACAAAAAATGAATTAAATCCCCCAAAATGCCAAGATACAACTTGTGAGCACACAAAGCACAGAGCATCTCTCTTTGAGACCTGGACACTGTGTGAAGGGAAGCGAGACAAAAAGCAGAAACCAGCTGAGGTTGATGAATTATCAATGATGTGCAATTTAAGCCTTAAATTATTTCCCTCTTTGGATGATTTCTGCATAAAGGTGTGAAGTGTGAGTGCCCTCTACTACCCTGGGAGCCCTCAGATGGAACCAAGGCCCCATAAAGAGGTGAGACAGGTAGTTCTCCACCTCTGAAGGGCTGGTTGTAGAGAGGGTTTGGAGGGTCAGGAGAACACAGTTCGGAGGGCCAGAAGAACAAGACCTCAAGATAAAAAATTCATGCCGATTGTTGCTTTTTCAGACTCAACAGGAACAAAAGAGATCAAAATTCTTGGCATGTGATTTGTGCTGCCCCAACCCTCACCTGGCCATAAAATACTGGTGCTTATCTCTGCATCAAACATCATTTATCACTGAGACTTGTAAATACAGTACCCAGACTAAACTCTGCAGGCAACCTTTCTGCTCTCTGCCTTCCACCCTGTTTTCAACTCTTACAAAGGGGTGGAGAAGACTTGTAGAAAACACCCCGATGCAATTAGAGGGTCATTAATTCCAGCATAAGTCACTGTTGGCACCGTGTCCTCCCCCCTCACTGCCTGCTCTCGCTGCCTGCCCCGTGCCAGACCTCCAGTCCTGCGGCTGAGCTGGGATCCAGCTCAGGGAACCGATCCAGTGAAAAATAACCCAGCGGATGGAAGGGTGATGTCAGCACGGGAGAGGGACGGGGATGAGGGGGAACAGCAGGAGCCACCCTTCTCAGCAGCACTGCAGCCACACAAACACCGTGTCAGAGCTGTTGGGTCACCCTCAGCTCCTGATGAATCCCTGTGCAGATGCACACTCGGATCCGCTCCGCGGGTCCAGCCCGAGCTCCGCAGTTTCTCTGCTGTGACTCCAAAGGCATCCAGGCAGGGTGAAAGACTCTGCTCCTTCAAAACATTGGGCAAAAAGCTAATTGTAACTCCTGGGCTGGGTTTCCAAAAGGAAGGAACGAATCCCGTGCAGAGGCACAGGTTCTCCAGGTTGAGGATTGTTTTACAGCCCTGCACTGGGTCTCGCTTCCAAGCAAATGCATTTCACGCTGCTGCACTTCCAAAGGGAGGATCCACTTGTTTCTGGTAGGGATTTAAGGCAGGAACCCAGGCTCTGCTGCTCCCAGATATGGGATACAGAAGCCATATCTTGAAGTAAAAGAAATGAAGCTGAATGAACACTGAGAAATCATTTATACAAACCAAACTGTCAAACCCAACTGATGTCCAGGTGAACACATGGAACTCTTACTGGGCTTTAACTATGTTAAATTTTTTCTTTGAACTCAGACGATGGTGCTATTTTGATTTTAATTCATTTTCCAGATCTGCTCAGTATGAACTGGAACTTAGCTGGTCCTTCCTGTGAAGCTGTGCTGTCTGTCCAGGTTAGTTTTAGACTGATTAAAGATCTTCCACGTGCCAATACCTTCATTAAAATGCCAAGTACACCTGCAAGGAGCCCATGGAAGTTACAATTCCCTTATTCTCCACTATTTCTGGAGACTGGACGGGGGCAAAAAAGAACTGGTGTTAAAATCTAGGCTCTTAGCTTGAAATACTTCTGCTTGAAAATCCCCTGCCTGTGTGGGAACGAGAAGTCTCAGCTACTGAGAGCCTGCCTGTTGTAAATGCAGGTGTTGGGATGGAAGGGAGGAGCCCCCCTGGCACAGCCACCACGGCAGAGGTGATGCTGAGTTTTACCCTTGCCAGCCAGGCTGGGCAGGGAATGTGCTCCTCGGGATCATCGGTCCCAGTGTCAATGGCAAAGTCACCGTCACTGCCAGTGACAGTGTCAGGGAAGGGCACATTCCCACTAAGTTAATTCCACGGATCAAGCCCATGGAGGCTGATGGGGAACAGTCTCCTGCCTCCTCTGTGTTGCTGTGACCAGTCCTGCTGCCCCAGCAACAGCTTTTAATGATTTTCCTTATCTTCCTTCATCTGCAGCCTTTATCTCACAGACACCCGTCATTTCCAGCCTCGTTATCAGTCTCCTATTTTCCCTTTAATTTCATTCCTGCACATTCACACACATAAAACAGAGCATGTTTTCCTGTGCATGTTCTCACCCAGTGCCCTTCCCTGCTGGGCTGAGGGAGGGGAAGGGGCTCTTTGGGTCACACTGACAAAACCCCCTTCCACAACCGCGAAACTCTGACTTCTCCAGCATCTGCTGAGGTTTCCTTAAACCACTCCCCGTTATCATTCCCACTGTTTGCTTTAGGGTGGGTGTTTTTTTTTCTTTTTTTCAAACCACTTTGCTCATAATTGCTTTAATCTTTGGGAAAACAGCCCTTTTAAAGAATCCAGTATATCCATTATACAATTAATGACTCCCAGTGGCCTTCCCTAGCGTGAGATGCCTTGACAGAAGGGAAGTGGAGCAGATTTATTTGCAATGGCACTTCACAAGATCTTGTTTCAATTTCTTGGCCATTGCTGCTTTCTGGGACAAGTAGGTCATTGCATATAAACAGGCAGAGCTGCCATCAAGCTTGCCTTGTCTTCCTCCATTTAAAACAGGAATTGGAAAAATTCAGGGAAAAACTACCCTTATTATTCACGGGTTTATAATGTTTTAACACCCCTGTGAGTGTCTTGCAGATGTGATAAACAGGCAAGAGCGAAAACAAACGCTGTACAAGCGAAGGGTGGAAGAGAGGAAATGGGATTATTCCCATTTTACCCAAAGAGAATCGAGGCACTGAAAGATTAAACAAGTTGCTCATAGCAAGAGCCACAGGGGGAAACGGAGGGAGAATCTGGGCCTGAGCTCAGATCTCCCACAACACAGGCCAGCACTTAAACCACAAGCCATTCCTCATCCATAATGAATCGCTCCTGGCAGGCACATCCCCCCGCCCAGCCAGGGAGAGGGACATGTGTGCTCCCAGAATATTAACACTTCGCTGCAAAATGGTCACTGCCCCAGCCCCTGCACCCCAACCCGAGCGTCTGGTGAGATGATGAAGCAATTCAACCGTTAACTCCTCTCAGAAAAGGGGCAATGATGTAAACTCAGGGCAGAGGCTGATTTTCTGGAAGGAGCACACGCAATTTATACGCTGATTTAGTTTTAAAAAATGGAGCTCGTTTGAAATGGGGTGAAGTTTCTGGCGCGCTCCAGCCCCGTAGTTCATGTAATGTACCAAACCAGAGGATCTCAGTGTTCCTGCCAAACTTGCAGCCAGCAGAATCCTTCGCTGGTGATAGCTGAACGTTACAGCCCTGGGAGAAAGCAGGCATTTCCCATGATATATGGGGAATCGTGTTCTTATTGGCAAGGTCGCTGGAAAATTGCAAAATATTTCGCCTAAAACAGAGGGAGTTTCATCCTGCTTTTTGCAGGAATGTGCAGGGGAAAAAAAAAAAAAAAAAAAAAAAAAAAAAAAAAAAAAAAAGATAGGATAGAAGGCAGTTCTGCAGTTTCCAGGGGAATTATGTGAAAAGAGATGAAAAATAGAGTTTTTGTTTGAAGTGCTGGGGGTGAGCTGCTGAGCCTGTGATGTATTTCAGCTCCTCAGAGGTACCATGAATGCAACAGCCTGAACCACCCTCAGTTCACCTTGCTGTACCTGACACGGGGGCACATTCCCTGACATCACCCCCTGCTCCCAAAGCAGGCAGGGCTGCTCCCAGGGGGCACAGAGGGGGCTCAGTGACAGGCTCTGTCCTGTGCCACGTTAAAGCAGGCACTGGGACGCCTCTGACTCAAACCAGGTGCCAAAGGAGCCCCAAGGAAAAGCAAAGAGCAGCAGTGAAGGCGGAATATTCCAGTGGAAACCTCTTCCTAGGCAGCTCAAGGAGCCACCACTTGTGCTTTCTGCTGCAGGAAGATCACCCTGGATGTGATAATGAACCTGCTGAGATTTCCCAGGAACATCTGAGGAAAAATCTGCTGCAAACCCAGCAATGCCACACCTTGGCACTGGGCCCCTGGCCAGGCAGAAATTTGGACTCTGGCTGGAAAATTTATTGGCAGGCTCTTGCTTTGAAGCTTTGCTCCGTGCTCAGCAATCAGGGAGAGCCCCAGCAGAGGAGCCCCACACTTTGGGGGATGTGGTAAATGACAGGAGGCTGTGGGAACAACCCTGAGAAAGTGATGTGTGTCAGCAGTGGGGTTCACAACAACCACCAGCTACTCAACACCTTTCCTTCTCTCAAAGAGAGAGGGCTGCAGAGGGAAGCAGTAAACGTGGCCACGTGCCCAGGCGTGTGTGTTCCTCTGCAAGGCACTTTCTCCTGCCCCCTGCCTCCCACCTGGGAGCTCCTGGGGCGCAGTGGGAGCTGCTCCTCCCTCGTGGATCCCCCTGACGCAGCCGGTCAGCCTGACCTGCCCCCAGGGCAAGCTCTGTCTTGTGCTGACACTGAATTACACCGGGATTACTGAGCCTTCCAGAGGATCACCCAAACTGAATCAACACTATTATCCGTGTTATGTCTGCCAGAGATGGCTCACCTGAGGTATGGCTGTATCTCCTTTTTTTTTGGTTTAGGAACTGGGGATGTGTAACAAAGGCCTCGTTTCACCTGCAGCGTCGTGAGTTGGAGCCCCTGAATTGTTTTACAGCAGAGGTGGCTTCAAATGCTGCAAATCAGGCCTCAGATTTCCAGTGTCACAGCCCTGGGGCCTGGCTCTGCCCACCATGGAGATGAATCTCAGACCCCACACCTTGTCTCACAGGTCAGGTGTGAAGGGCCAAACGTGGCCCACGAGGGGGAACAGATGATTCCCCGGGGTCTCAGTCCTGGGGGTTGTCATTGTGTTTTCTTTCTGAGGGGTTCCTGAGTCTGCATCCTAATCCAAAAAGTCTGTAAAACTGGCAGATGACTGTCCTGCCCCCTTTGTGACAACACAAAGCACCCTTTGGTGGGTTGCTGGTGTGAGGAAGTGCAGTCCCTGCAGCCTCACCTGCATCCTAGCACGGCCCTCCTACCCCCTGGTGTGTCAGGACTGGGGTGGGCAGGTGACATGCACTGCAGGGATGCTGTCCCAGCTCTCATCTGTCACCACCCCAGCTCAGCAGCAGACCCTAGAGCTGCCTGGCCCCGGTGTGAAATTCCACCTGGAGTGGGGATGCTCAGGGAGGAAAAACCTCCAGGAAAAACACATTAGACACTTTTTTAAAAATACATGCAGAGCTCAGAGCAAAGTTTGGAACCAAAGCCCGGAATGCTCAGGCAGTAAATCTCCTTGGGGCAGGACCAAGTCCTAGTCCTGGCTCAGCAGAAGGTCTCAGATGAGGTGGTGGCGTTTGCTGCAGGTTTAGGACGAGTTTGTATAAATTTCCCGCTGGCTCCCGACTTGTCAAATATTTCCCCCCTTTCCTCCCAAATCTGGGTCTCCACAGAAACTCAGGTAATAAACCTCATCTGTTCCAGATTACCCAGCAGGGCTGAGGCACAAGTGTGGCTCATGGATCTCCAAATATCTGCCTGCGAGCGCTGCCTTTGGATCAGCTTTCCTGACATTTGCTGCAGCAGTTTTCCAGAAACACCCACCCCGAGTGGGTCGTGCTGTGCAGGGACTCCTGCAGCCCAAATTCCACACCAGGAGCTCTCCAGGGATGCATTTTGCTCTGCAGGGCTGGATGCTGATCCTCAGTGAAGTTCTGCCAGCAGAACTCCAGGTCCTTGCAGGTTCACAGCTTAAAAACCCCAGGCTCCAGCTGCCTGCCCAGATCCCATCAGTGGGAATGGGGAGCACGTGGATGCTGCTTCCCTTTCATTCCTCCCCACACAGAAAGCAGAGCAAACACCTACATCAGAATTTTCAATCTAGGGCAGTCCAGTGACCCTCTCCCACTCTGAGAGCCCTTCCAGGAATCTCCATGGAAGGCAAAGGGAGATACCCCAACATCCCTCAAGGAGGAGAAAGATCCATCTCTCCCTTTCCTTCTCTGCCTTTGCTGCAAGATCCATTGCCAGCCTCAAGCTGAGCCTCTCTATGTTATGTTTCCAGTGCAGGGATGAAGAGCTGAGCTTGGATGTGCTCTGCACAACCTTGGTTCACCCACCAATGTATTCTGGGAGAAGCTGCTCCTTTCCCTTGACCATATCACTTCCCTGACATCCCACTGCAGCAAGTCCACTGAACACCACTCAGCTGGACACATGTCAGTCCAATATTCACTCAGGCTCCTTGTTAACTCCAGGATTTCCCAAACCACAGTGTCAGAGCTAATGAGAAATCAGAATCTGGCGCCACGGCTGGAATGAAATCAAACCATGAAGCTCCTTCCCGACCTATTATAAAAATTACAGTGTGGAAAGTGAATTTAATGGTGCAGTGCTTAATTGTAATATCAGTAAAGGCTTTGATCTGGGTGACTCTTGACATCACAGAATGAGGAAACTCCCTTAATGATTTGAAAAACCACACGAACGGTCGGGGAAGGAAATTCGTTTTGTGCCTATATATTAAAAAATATTCCTGAGTCTCGGGGAGAATTTTATTTTGGCAGGGGGGAGGATTGTTTGAAAAGGGATCTGTATCACAAAGGGAAACAGAGGTTAGCTTAAAAAAAAACAAACAAGGCACTGAGGACATTTTTAGAGCAATGGAATTGCAGTGGCCTGGGGATTAAATATGTGCACGGAGAGCTCTACCAGGGATGCACATCCTTCTCTTCCAGACCAACTTCCAGCCATAAATTAATTTCTAGAACATTCTCTGAGCTTAACAACCAGCACAAACCAAGACAAGAGGAAACAGCACCCAAATTTCCACCCAAAGTTCACATCAAATGGTTTTTAGCCCAGAAAGGGCTTTTTCTTGTGGAATGAATCTACCCAGAGTCAGGATGTGGTACAAGACAGTTGAAGTGAAAACTGTATGAGGTGAGATGTCCTGTCAATTCTGAGTGCTTTGGTCCATACAAGAAAGCTCTGGGACAGCCATAAACCTGGATATTTTATCTGAGCTAAAAAATCAACACCTGTCAGATTAAAAACAAACAAACAAACAAACAAACAAAAGGCAGCAAAATTTAACTGTGTACCTCCAAACTCACCTTCCAGGCACTGAAAATTCCCATGACATTCAGTCCCTTTGGCACAAAAAGTGTGACCAACACAACTGTGAACAGACTCAGCTCCAGCCCATCTATAATTGTTTTCCCAGCAAACACCTTTAGCCACCCTTTGCGTCGTGCCACTCCTGTTTCCTCCCTCAGCCTTTTTGTCTCCTTTTGCTGTGGGGATTTCTTTGGGGGGCAGGCACCTACCGAGCCTGGCACCCTTTAGGTGCAGCCATCTGCAAAGCCCACAAGATAAATGCCTCTCCTGGAAAGTGTCTTATAAGTCCAGGGAATTTCCTTTTCCCCAGCGGCTGCCCACTGATACAGGAAATCTAATCCTAAACCTCATTAGGTTCTACAAACAACTCGGGCCTCTTTCCCCCACAAAGTCACCATCCTGGGCTGCTGACTGTTTATATTTTATTTCTCAACTCCCTTTTTTTTTTTTTTTTTCCCTGCCCCTGCGATTTTCCTTTTTGGTAAATATTTCTCCCTGGGAGCAGCGGAGCCAAAAGAGATTGGAAAAAAAAAAAAAAAAAAGAAAGTGAGTAGGAGAGACAGAGTATCAATCATTTACCTTTAGCTCCCCTGGGAAGAGGTGGGGAGAAAGAACAGCAAGGTAAAAAGTTACAAACGGCAGAACCACGGCAGAGCCCTTTGAAGAGCATCCAAATCTCTCCCTTCCAACGTTCAGGCCCTTGCAAGTGATGCCAGCACTTGGAAGGCAAAAGGAAAAAAATAACCTCGTTCGCTTCCAAAAGTGAATTTTTCAGCATCAAGCCAAGCTACTCGATGTTAATTTGGTTATTTGGCAAAAGAAATCACAATAATACCGGTGCCTGAAGCGGTGCCATGTGCATCTCAAAGGTCCCTGCAGCCCCTTTCCCAGGCCAAGGATTACAGCAGATACCCCTGACTTAGGAAACAAATGGCTTGTTATTTTCAGTGCCTGTCACATAACAAAGTGTTGCATCGCGTTGGGAATGTACTGACAGAGGATCTCGTACACAAACACGGGATGAGGTAAGAAAAAAGCGATGCATCAGTTGTATAAACACGTCAGAGGTCAGGTATTGGCTCCCATTTCCTGTCAGAGACGCACGGCCTTAATTAAACACTCACAAAAGTGCTGCTGAAATGCCTTATTTCCCTTTGTTACCCACAAGATGAAAATGCTAAACGAGGAATGAGTGTCCTCAGGTGCCACGTGGGGGAACGACAGGAACGTGCAGGGAGGGCACAACGGCTGCTCCCAAATCAAAGCCACTGGCAGGTCCTGGGGTGAGGGACAACCCCAGTGGGACCACCACAGCCCTGGGTGAGTTCCACAGGGCTGCAGCAGGGAGAGTCCCTCCCTCCCCACCCAGAGAATGCCATTAATTATGTTTTGGATGTCTCCTGAAAATCGTGCCTCCAAATAATTGCAGAGCGGTTTAATCCAAGGGCTGATAAAAAGCACTTTGAAAGCCGAAGGAAGGTGCTGCTGGAATGTTTGTGCGTGCAGGGCTCCTTCTAGGGAGAGTCAATCCTCTCTTTAAAGGTTCCACTAATGGGACAGGCTGGTTGGAAATTTTCCTGCCGATTTAAACGCTCACACCACGGATATTTGCTCTTGACATTCTCTCTCATCTCTGAGACCTCAGAGAGGACCAGGACCTCGCTGGGCTCCTTCCCTCTAGACCAGACCATCATTGTACAGTAACGGTGCAGCCAGCTTGGCCTAGAAAATAGGGACTGTGAAACAGATCACAAATTGTCCTTAATCATCCTCTTTTCTCTCCTGAAAGCCTTTCACACTCAGGAAATCCTGGGGGATTAAGCTGCCCTCCAGAGAAGGGAAAAAGCTCGTAATTAAGAGCAGCTCCCCATGTGCTTGCCCCTTCTCTCAGCCCCTCCCATGGCAAGGCCAGGCAACATCCATAAAAAATAACTTGGGGAGCAGAAATCTGGCATAAATGGGCCTTGTGGGCTGGCAGGGACATGGCTGTGAACTGGCAACACCAACCAGTGCCTGGGGCCCAGACTGGAGGGTTTTTGTCCCAGTGGCACCGAGGGTCAGCACTGATACAAACACAATGGAATCTGGACTGATTAAAAGGCCTTTCCTCCCTGTGCTGGATATAGGATTTCCTGTACTGAAGCATGTTTGGGTATATTATTTCTGTGCCAGGGAAGGGAAAACGCTCTTAGAGAGAGAGAAGAGAAAAACAAGTCTCATGGGGTGAGGAAAAGAGACAAAGCAAAGAATCCCAGCTGAACGACACAAACGTTGGGCACTTGCACTGCTACTGATCACCCCCTTTCCCAAAGCTTCTTGGGAAGGGAAGGAAACCCCCAGCCCACAGCCACGAGGAAGGGGGGAGGAGGGGGAAAGGATATTAAACCTATATTTCAGGTTCTGAAGCAGCTGGATAACCCCATGGGATTCTTCTGCTGCAAAACCTTGGAGGAGGATGGTCAGCAGGTTGACACAAACTCCCTGTGATCAGGGCAGTTCCTGGAGGTGGAAACAGAATTCCCAAAGCACCAGGAACATGGAGAACCAGCAAAAATGCTCTTCACCAAGGTTAAATGTAATAAAGGGGTGATGATGAGCTCAGTCCAGCCCAGAGTTACTCAGCCAGTACCACTGGGAGCACATCAAACCTCCCCAGGGAAGCTCTGCCTCAGGGAAATCCCCCTGTGCAGGACAGGTCCTGCCACTCCTGGGGGATTCTGGAAGAGGAATGAAAGCAGTCTGTGGTGCTAAGATGACAAAACACATCTCCAGGACATCCTTCAGCGGCGCAAGCAAAACAGTGCTGGGAGTGCGAGCGATCCCGGAGAAAATAAACACAGGGAGAGCAGCAATGCCGGGACTGGAGCACGGGCTCCGTGGGTGGTTTGCATCGCAGGGAGGGTAACAAGGTTTCCTTTTCAAAGGAACTCTTTGCCGTTCAAAGAGAAGTGAAAGAAACAGGCATTGCGAGGAGTGGTCATTGGAGGGGACCCACGAACTCAGGAGTGACTGCATGGAAAAAGGCATCAATACCTCAGCTGCTCGTCCATCACAGAGATCACACTTGCTTTGTGCTGTTACAGCGGAGGAAAATAGAAATGCCTTCCAGAGGGTTCCTTTCCTCCAAGCTTTTCCCTCCTGGGGCAGTGGAGCTGTGTGGGGAGAGGTGAGAGCCAAAGCACGGCCCACGGAGCTGCTCCGATGCAGCACTCACGGGAGGCTGCACCAGGCAGGGAGACCTCCAGGAACAAAGCACTCCACTAAAAAACAATAATACAGCAAGAGGAAAAACAAACAAAGGGCCCGGAGAGTTTTCAGAGGAAAGCAAAGAGTAACCCTTGAAAGGGCTGCTGGCAAAGCTGGAGCTGTGAGGGACCAGGGAGCCAACACTGTCCCGAGCCCAGGGGAAGGTGGAAAACACCAAATGATCCTGTTGTGCTCCCAGTCCCTCTGCAACACAAAGCATTGCTCCTCTACAGGGAGCAGGGAGGTCTGGCTGAGGGTCCTGACAGGACACAGCTTCCCAGCTGCGGGAATTGTCTTGGAAAGGGGAAGTCCTAAGGAACCAAGCGCCACTAAGTCACGGTTTTGGCCTGGCCCAAGGCAAATAATAGAATATATGGACTAGCTCAGTTCTGGGCACCAATTCCTTCACATTTCCTTCCAAAGAGGGACTCAAATGCTCAATCAAAACTCCAGTGCAGGGACAGTTCTGCCCCTCTCCGTGCAGAATTACAGGTCCAGTTCCTCACCCTCTGCCACTGAAAGGCAGCCTGGATGCTGTCACAGGGGAATGATGCCTGTTGCCACGAAATTTCAGTTTTCCCTCACCAATTTGAGCTTTCAAATCACTTCTGAGCCACTGTCAGGCCCAGTGTCACTGCACTAATGTGATCAAGTAGCCAGTGGCCCCAGGGAGATGTTTAAACCATCAAACTCAAAAGAGTTTAGAAAGTCCCCTCTGAATACAAGAAGTTAAGCAAAAACACTGTCATGAAAACATTTCTGATTCCCATCCAAAAAAGCCTACCATTTATTATGAAGCCTTTAAAATTGACAATGAGGGAATTCTTCACTGTGGTCTCGCCCTCACTTTCACCCTCCACAGCAATGCTGTATGGAGGCAGAGTAAACACTCTGTGCTGTATTTTCCTAAATAAAGCAAAGGAAAAAAACAGATCAATGTCTATTCTGCTGCCAGCAGATATGGAGTCAATTAAAAAACTAAAATATACAATAACTTAACTCTTTGCACAGAGCTCCAAACATATCAATACTGGGAGCAGAAAATTGTTTTCCGTGCGAGCACTGAAACGCCCTGGGTTGAAACCCACTCTCAGCTTTCAAATTCTGAAGGTGAATTTGTTGTTCCAAAACCCGAAGGATCAGCAGGCAGCTCTCACAGCCCCTCTCAGCTTTTATCCCGGCCGAGGATGTTCCCCAAGTTTCTCTTTTCCTAGGACACGTGCCAGGTGTGGCCACCCTGGAAGGTGGCAGATGCAGAGGAGGAGGCTGCAGCCTTTCTTTCTCCAGGCTCCCACAGCGCTTGGGGAATGAGGGCGCTCCAGATTTTGAATTCCCATCAGCACCAGCGTTTTCCCTGAGTAAAAACTTCTTTTAAAATGGGCAAAGTCCAGGAGGCTTTGTTAGAAGAGCTACCCAGCTCGTGCATTACAGCTCTGCTTTCAAACTTCTTCAGCAGCGGGGCACAGTCTGAGAAGCTCAAGGGTGTGAAAAACAACCTTGGTATATAAAATATAAATAAATAAATATATACGTATATACAAAGCTTTTTGTGCTCCTCTTGCAGTGTTCCTGACAGAGTCAGGAGCAGTGAATCCAGAAGAACATCCAGATATCCCAGAGTTTGGACCGTGTGGTGCCAGGGATGGGCTCGGTGAGGACCCAGCCTTGGACAGGCTGGGATTTCTCCAAGGTGGAGAATGGATGAACTGTCCATAAAATGGCATTTTTAGGTCCTTCAAGGCAGAGAAATAGGAGCATTCACTTGTAGCAATCCTACTACCCTTGCTTGGCTTGTAAAGTGCTATTTCCAACTAATTATTTGTTGATGACTTTCACCATTAGGATTGTGAACTTCCAATCAAGTGTTTCTACTGAATTGTTTACAGTCATTTAAACCCCGTTGTCTCTGAAGAGGAATATAGAGTTTAACACTTTTAAACTGACTGATGACACAAATTCCAAAAATTCAGATTCCAGCTGTTTCAGCCTAGGTACCTTTGTTCACTTCATTTATTTCTAATGTATTTATCCTACAAAACAACCTCCAGCTACCAACTCACACCTTTAAATGGCAATTAAAAAAAAATCCCTTTTGATTGAAGACACTGAAAAAAAAACCAAACCACTCAGAGAAGCATTCAGGTGAAAACCTGATGAAAATCACGAAAACACACGAGAAACAGATCGTTTGATCTCCAGATTAGAGCTTTCACAGCTCTGCTGCAAGGATGACCTTGGCCACGTGGAGAACAAAGAAGAAATGATGTGCTGACACACAACAGACAAGCTACAGCTGCTCAGATGGAGTTGTGGAGTCAGAACCACCTCAAATGCCAGCCCAAAAGTACCACCCTAAAGCTCTTCTTCGGTGGGATTCACACCCCCAGTGAGGCCAAACCTAGCCATCCCTGTCCCTCCCTGCTTCCAAGGATCCCTGTGCTGCTCTGCCCAGCTATGGAGGCTTTCAGAAGGTGTAAATCTCCCTTTGGAGGTTGCTTTGTTTCCTTGTTTTTAAAGGGGAAATTCAGGAACTGCTTTCTAATTTTAACGTCTCGATTTTCCACGGGGGAAAAAGCAAATCCCACCCCACGAGTTAATTGCCATTCAATCTACACCCCTGTTAGAGCTCCCAGCTGGTTTCTCATCTTCCAGGGTTGAAAGGAAATATTTCCTCCGGGACCTGCACGCGATGCCTCCGTTCTGAGAGCGCTGCCCATTCACAGGATCCCAAATCCCACTTTACCCATGAATCCACACCGAGCTATTCCCAGATCTTTATTGTCAGCAGTGCTGAGATTAGAAGATGCCTCCTGTTTCCAAACTTAATGGCCCATTGACCACACTTCCTCCTGAGCACGGACTGCGTCCCACGACGCTAAATCTGCGCCACGCTAATGAAAAGCCCTTTTTTATTCCAGGCCGGGGTCCAGAGTGGGAATGATTTAGATCCCAGTCACTGGGTGTTTCAACTCACCAACTCACTATTTCTTCAGTAATTAGAGACGAGGCCCGTGGCAGTGCCAAGTGGGTGCTGACCTCAACATGCCCATCTATTCTGGCTCCTCTCCTGGAGGTTTTTATTTCACACGTTTTGAATTAGAGCCGAGGTGGGAATGAAAAATCCTTTGGCACAAGGGAGGGACACAGATGAGTGCATTTCCCACTTTTTTTTTTTTGGTCTTTAATATGCAGCAATATTTTATTTCATGCTAAAGACACCCAGATGAGATGTGACAAGCTGGAGCTGAGCAGGGTCCTGCCCAAAAGCGGGAAGGTTTGCCCTCAGCACCTTTGGGCTCGCCCTGCAGTGTCACACACAGGCACTGGCAGTGGTTTTTTTCCTCCTGGTTTGATGTTTGTTATTTTTCTAACCTCTTCAATCTCACTTTGCTGCAGCAGAGGAAATGAGGTAAATTGGTCCTAACACAGGCCAGGAATCGCTGTCCTGCTCCTGACGTGGGCTTTAAAGGCACTGTGGGAGTGGAGCAGTAAATCTCCAGAGCACAAATTTCTCGTGATAACACTAAATTTACCCAATTTTTATTGCTAAGATACAAACTGTTATGGCAACACGAAGGAAAACAAGTTCTAAGGTTTTCCTTGAAGGCCTAAAGATCCACAAAGCTCCACATCCTGCTGCCTGCATTTCAGCAAAGACATGGGGATATTCCAGTGACGTAACTGTGCACTCACACGCTCCTTTTCACTCCTGTGACATCAGACTTCGGTTTTCATTGCTCACCAAGCACATCTACAAGTCTGTTTTATGAATTAGGATACTCTGAGACTGCTCCTTGTACAGGTTTTTCAACCCAAAATAATCTCCTTGGTTTCCCAGCATCATCTTGTCTGCGCTTGTGATGCACAAACCAATCCCTCCAGTCTTTGCCTCCATCCTATTTTGGGTAGGTTATTTCTGCTGTGGATCCTGGGTTGAGCATTAATTTACATGAGAAACAGATGTTTCCCCTTTTGCATCTTCTCAGAGGTCATCAGTGGGAGAGAAGGGCTCTCACCACAGGCACAAAGGCAGTGGCAGTGGCCACTGGCCCCTATGCCTTTAAGGCCTTTTCCACATGGTTTTAACTCTCCTCACAGTTTTAAAGAAGTTCTTTCATCCCACTACCTGGTCAAAGCTATTTTCCATACTTCCACTGCATCTACAAAGGTTGTTTTGTTGAACAAATCCGATCCCTGAGTTCGTTCCTAAACATAACTCAAAATATTTCAGCGGTGCCTCCCCTCCTTTAGATGTTTTTCATATTGGATAGGGAGATTTGCAGGATGGAAGCTTTATAGCCTATGAAGTGTTCACATCTCCAGGTGGAATTGCTTAACAGTTACAAAAAAAGAAACCTTTTTTTATTTTTTTTTAAAAACAAAAAGAGGGAGAACAGACTTGAACTTGCTGGTCAGACCAGAAGAGAAGTTAATAAACCACAAAGAACTGGGAAACAATAAAGTTTTCCTCACTGGTTAAGCACAATGGAATTAATGATCTGAGTTTCAGGGATATCTAAAGGCTGTATTGGATTATTCTCTATAAGGAAGAGAGTGATCTGTCCCCTTCCAGAACTGCCCTCCCTTTAGGAGGGTAAAGAAGAACTTCCATAAATAATCATGTACAACTCTGCAGATGTGCAAAGACCAAGAGGCAGAGCAGAGAACAGCCCAGACCAAAATCACACATCAGCACCCACAGAATCGAGAGAATTTCTCGTGGAATCCTTAATCTCAGCACATGAATAAAGCAGCTTTGAGGAACAGGGAGACCTACACTGAGATTCTCAACCTGGATCTGTTCACTTCAGGCAGGCAATAACACTTGAATTATTTATCCCACCAGCTGTGGGAATAATAAATCTTGGAAGGAGGAGACCCAGGCCTGTGAATGGAGAACTTCCCTTCCTCCTTTCCAGCAGCCCCAGTGGATCTGATCTCACAGATCAGACCTGCTCCTGGAAGGCTCCAGAGCTGGCAGGTGGCTCAGTCCCAGCAGCTCAAGGGCTCAGGGTTTTCCCAAGGCACAGGGTGTCCCCAGCATTCCCAGCTCCAGGGGCTGTGCTGAGGATGGGGAGCAGCATTCCCAGCTCCAGGGGCTGTGCTGAGGATGGGGAGCAGCATTCCCAGCTCCAGGGGCTGTGCTGAGGATGGGGAGCAGCATTCCCAGCTCCAGGGGCTGTGCTGAGGATGGGGAGCAGCATTCCCAGCCCGGAGGGGCGCTGCCAGCATCCCCCCGAGCAGGGCAGGACACTCAGGGAAGGGCAGAGCACAGCCAAACCACAGGGTGGGGCCAGCAGAGTGTCTGCAGGAGCCCTGACAGTGACAGATACCATCAGTGACTGATGATTTTGGGATCACACACATTCGGAATTATCAGCAAGCCACCCCCTGGGAGTGCAGGAACCCCCAAGCTGGCCCGGCTGGGGCTGCTCCTGAGGCTTTTTTTAAAGCTCTGAATAAACAGAATCGAAGTGCCAGAGTTAAAACTCGATTTCAGCTCTTGCAAACTGGAATTCCACAAGCAAACAATACTCCAATAAATCCAGCCCAAAGGCAAACCCTTCCTCAGAGCCCACACCACGGTTAATGGCAGCACCAGAGAGCGTTCGTCTTCTGAAAACTTATATGAAGCCTTGGTTTGGCTGAACTCACCTTGTCTGGTCACTTCTCCCTTCCCTGGAGAGAACATGAATGGTTTCTATTTCCAGGAGGTTACAGGTAGCCATAAATTATCACCTCAGCCCCAGCACCTCTTCCAGCACTGCAGGGCCGAGGCTCTGGCACTAAAACCTGCCAAGTCTGGGTCCACGTCAACTCAGTTTTTGACATGTGTTATGTGGATCACAGGGAGCCACTGCAGAGGCTCACTCATGGAGGAATGAAGCATTTTTTCCCCATCTATCAGAGGTAGTTTTTGGATGACTGCATTCCTGCAGGACTAAATCATCCCTCTTTTAAAACAATCGTAGCTCCTCGCCGCCTGTCCCTAAAATATCAGCCATGACCAGGCAGCTCAGACTGTCACTAAATGCAGGATTTATTTAATATAAATTATAAATTTAATGATCACCTGCCCTTTATTGCTGACTGGGGAGCTTTGTCTTTCAGGCACAAAAAGATATTAATTACCACGTTGAAGTTTCTGACTCAAAGAGGTGAGTTGCCATAAAATCCTGCCACGAGTGGGGATGCACAGAAAGGCCTTTTCCAAAGCACACATTCCCCCAGTGCTCCTGGAGGATGAAAGGCCTGGGATATTTTTTAGCACGCTGATCTTTTGTAGTGGATTAAGGGACTTACTTTAAAGGCACGGTTTAATTAAGTTTCCTAACATTCCTTTGTGAGGGTGAAATAACCATCCCTCTTTTGCAGGCAAATGCTAAAAAGTTAATTAAATTACAACATCCAGGCAGGGACTTAAAGGCAGAGGCAGGAAAAGAGCTCAGGAGACTCAGTTCCAGTTCCAGCTGACAGGAAACACTCCCCAGTGGTTGTAGTCCATCAAGCCAAATTCCACCTGACTTTAGGTCATCCTACAAACCTCACATTTTATTGAAGAGACAACCTGAGCACTGTGAGAGATGCTGCTTTTCTATAGAGAGCATGAAACAATTTGGGGACTGCAAAATGGCATCAATGATGAAGGAATGCTTTGGATTCCAAACCTCAAAAACTCAGGGAAAAAAAAAAGAAAAACATATTAAAATGGCAAACCTTCAACAAAACAGCAAAAAAGGGGCAATGCAACACAACACCTGATTTCTTTGGATTCCTGTCCTATATGTTTCCTCCATCAGGCCCAAAATAATCAGAATTAAATGGATGTAAAGCTGCTGTTTGATAGAAAGAGTGAGCTGGAGGGCAATCATTAAAAAAAATGCACTGATTTACATAGAAATGATTTGTTGTTATTGTATTAATGATGTCACTTCTTTATCAGGTGATATAAGTTTCTTCTTGATACAAAGCAAGTCAAGTGCTTGGCAGGTGACTAAAGGAAAGCTGTAACTAAGTGAACATGTGCAGCTTCACTCTTGTAGAAGGCAGCCTGAATATTGAGTTCATTGCACAACCTCTTCTTTGATTGGGCTAATTAAGTCAATTATGTAAAAATATTCTGGCCTGCCAGAATAGGCAGCACTTGAGGGACAGGGGAGAAGAGCAAGAGGGAAGGAGGATGTCCCAAAACTCTTGAGGAGCAACAGCCAAGGTTGGCAGATGGGTGAGAGAGAACCCAGGAGTTCAGGAACGCTGGAATTGAGGTAGATTGGGTGGAGTTTGGTTTATGCCACAGCCTGTGGTGGAAGCACGACGGTGCCTCCCTCCCAGGTGGATTTTTGGATGTTTAGAAGGTGTGAGAGGACAGCAGAGCCAGAACACTGAGGGCACCTCCTTCCTCAGTGCAGCTTCTCTGTATCACAGAACCGGGGGAGCATTAAATTCCCTTCCATGAGCAGGTTCAGAACGGGAGAGAGAGGGAGACACACACAGAGACAAACAAATGAGACCAGGAGAAACAACAGCTCCTGGGGAAACCACCTTCCAAACACACACAGAGCATGGGAGCACAGGTGCCATCTGCCACCTCTGACATCACTCAGCTCAACGTGCCTTGCAAAACCAGAGCAGATGATAAGAAGGCAAACATAAGGGTCCTTATCACAGGTCAGCTTTGTGCTCCACAGCACACCTTGGTCCCTTGGGGCAGGGAGACCTCATTTTGGGGCAGGCAGAGCTCATTTGGGTTCTTCATTTTTCCTTTACCAAGGAGGAACATTTTCTATGAATCCAAGATTTTATTGTAAAAAAAAAAAAAAATATTGTATTTCCCCAGTGTCTTTTTGTGTCAGCAAAGGTGCTTTCCTGGCAAAGTAAGGAGTTTGCACTAAGCAGGCAAACACAAATAAATCTGTGTGGATAACCAGGTGTGGTGGGTGTATGTGTTGAGTCTCCAAGGGTTTAAAAAGACAACAGCACGAGAAATCTGGCCCTTTTGGAAAACAACAGCCATTTAGGAAACACTTCTGCCACTTGAATTTCCAGGGAAAAATTAACCCTAATTGTTGCAGGCATTCTCAAAGAGATTCTGAAATACTGACTCTGCACCTTAGAGAGGGAACAGGGTGGAAGTGGGGCCAGAGCTGCTCCTGAGCTCAGCCTTTCCAGCAGCACTGGAATTCTCAAAGCCCCTGAGAGATTAAGGTGCAAACATCCTGGTGATTTCAATGGAGACAAAGGGTTAAGCCTCTCCCAGAGTTTAAAAATCCCAGCACAGGACTGGCTCCCCCACCGCTGTGCTGGAATCTGGGGATGGGTGGAGAGGACACATCAACACTAACCCACAGCTTGGAACAGAAGGAGAAGATGAATTTCTAATCCCACTGCAACTCCAGAGGAGATCTCAGCAGGCAGGCTGGAAGGGACCCAGGAGGCTCAGCCTAATGGCTCTGGGATTAGGAAGAGCTCTCCTCTGCTCAGGGGCTCTCACTGCCACCCAGCCACTCCACACAGCAGCAGCTGCAAGCAGGGCTGGATTTTGAGGAGCCAGAACCTCATTCTTACAGCACAACTGAAAAGATGAGTCATTTATCCCTTAAAATCAAACCCAGCCCGTTAATAGGGATGTATCAATGGTCAGGGATGGAGGTTCAAATTCATTGCTGTGTTCCTTTTACGCAGAATATATGAAATAAAAGCCTTCCAAAGTGTAAATACCTCCTAAATGTCAATATTTCCTACCTAGGATGCAAGTAGTAGAAGCATTGCCTTGTTATAATATAAATTAATATCTGAAGCTCTTCCACCCAGAAGTCCCAGAAGGCTCCAAACTTCCTGGTCATCTAGGAAATACCTTTCACACGAGCGCTGTTTCCCAACACACAGCCCATAAATCACCTCCACCTCTGCACAAGGACATCCCAGGAACTGAAACACCCGAAAGCTGGGAATTCATCCAAAACCTCCGGAGCAGCCGCTCGGGGTTCCCACACCGAGGCTCCTGCATATGAAGTGTCTCCTGTTCTTCCTGAGGGCTGTTCCCATGCAGATCCAGGGGGATGGGAAGAAACCTGTCTGTCCCAGCCCGTGCCCGTGGAAAGGAATGCTGATGCACCTCTGGAAGAGCTGCACTCACAGCCTGGCTCGGGGAGGGGGAAAGGGAGCACATCCCTTTGGGGAAAGAAGGAGGCTTTGGAACTTCCCAGCATTCCCTCCTTAGCACAGCTCCCTCCTGGATCCTTGTGGGCAAACCTTCACATTCTGTCCTGACTTCTACGAGCTGCAGAGGCACTTCAGCCCTGGCCTAAATCCAAGTTGGTGACTTACTAATTTATTTATTTATTTATCTCTTCATGGTCTGGCTGGTTTTAGCTAGATCAGTTTTCTGATCCAGGTCATTGCCCTAACGCTGGAGCGAGGGAAGCAGCAGGAACAAACATCTGGAAGCTGAAGGGAGCAGGATGGGAGTCCTGTAGTGCCAGCAGCTGACACTTATTTCAGGATAAAGTGATTGTACAACAACTCCCCCACTCGCTTCTGGGAACACCTCGACACCCACCACAAACTCCACCTGCTATCCCAGTGTGCGTGTCCCTGAGAAACAGCTCCCAGGCAGCCTCAGGGTCGCTTTTTGGATGCATCTCCCTGAGCAGAGCATGTTCCCCCAGTGCCCAGCCAGACTCTGCCCAGGCTGGGTGTAGTCCCTGGTGCACTGGGTGATGATCATGGAGATGCCATGGAGGTACCAGTGGGACAGAGGCAGGAAAAGTCCATTTTACACTCTGGGCATTTCCCTCCTTTTCCAAAGCAATGTATGTGTTTAAGAGATAGAAGATTCCAAGAGAGAAATGCTTTGAACACGGGAAATTTGGGGAATTCAAGAGAAAATAACCGGTGCTCAGGAGTGCTTGGTTTAATTAATTATTAATTTCATTAATTCACATAAGGAAGAGAACATGCCTGTATTCCCTTCTCCCAGATTCCCATTGGTCTGCTCTGCTACATCAGCTCCTGCCACACTTTAAAAACCCCATTTAAATGCCAGGAATGGTTTTCCAGGATGAGGCAGGGAAGGAAGGGACGAGGCAGGGAAGGAGAGGACGAGGCAGGGAAGGAAGGGACGAGGCAGGGAAGGAAGGGACGAGGCAGGGAAGGAGAGGACGAGGCAGGGAAGGAAAGGACGAGGCAGGGAAGGAAGGGACGAGGCAGGGAAGGAAGGGACGAGGCAGGGAAGGAAAGGACGAGGCAGGGAAGGAAGCCTCAGCAGAGCTCAGCCCCAGGCACGGTTCGACACTGCCACTCGCTGAGGGACGGCTCCCCCTCGTGCCCTTCCCACACAGGAGGGGAGAGTTCCCCACACTGTGACACCGTGCTCAGGGTCTCTGATGTCCAGGGATGATGTTTCACAAAGCCCAGTTCCTTATCAATGTGTATTTCACAGCTGGAACAGCACCAAGCGTGGTTTTATCGAGGTGCTCACCTCAGGGTGAGGTCTCACATGGTTGTGTTTTTGATTTACTGGACAAAACTAACTGCTTTCTCACATGAAAGAACCAAAATAAGTGTCAAAATATTAGTGGCCAGAGTCTGAGGGAGCAGAAGGTGTGTGCTGGCTCTGGGTGATGTGCTGAGTGTTAACTGTCTGTCAGTGCAGCCACCCCTAAGGCAACACAAACATCACCCTTCACTCATTTCTGCACCTTATCCTTTGTATAAACATCTCTCCCAGGGGGAAACTGGTTTGCCCTCAAGATTTCAGGGGTCCATGGATGCAAAAATAAATCAATCCAAGGGAATAAGTGGATGTTTCATCTGGATGTCCCTATAGCAGAGCTGTTTGTGAAACAATTTGATACTGAGATTAGACATTGCACTCCTTTCCACAGAAAATCCCCAAAAGCAGGCTCTGTTTTGAGCCAGGGATCTGGGCAGCTTTCTGAGCAGGAAAAGTTGGCCCAAGTCAGTTTGGATTCTTCCCCAAATGACCTATCCCAGCAGGGGCTCTGCTGGGCATTTCTATTTAGAGCCCACTGTCAAGGTCCAAAAAAAGACCTGCACTTACAAACCTTCTTCATGCTGAGGATCCAGACCCTGGGACTTCACTTTCCCTCTCTCCACACGCACTTCATTTTGACCCACAGGATCATTTTTACACAGCTTGGGTGTCTCCAGCTGCAACAGAGCACACCCTTCACACTCTTGGTAAAGTCATTTTTTTTGCATAAGCCACCGTCACAAATTCCCACTTGGAAACACAGTGAATTGGACACCCCCTAATCAACAGCCACACAGCAACCTGAATTAAAAAAACACACCTCAAGATCTGCAAAACTGAAGCACCTGAAATGAAACGCAAAAAGTCCACTCTTTGGAAGGCTCCCAGTTCACTTCTTAAGCACTGCCACTGGTATTATTTCATGAAGTTTTGTCAAGGACTTAACTTCTCCCTAGGTCTCTATCAGCACTTTTTCAAGTCATGACAAATCTGATTTGTTACAGGAAAAAGCTGAGTGTATCTTAACCCCCAAAGCACAGCTTAGGACCGAAGAACATCCACTTTCCAGCTCCCAGATCCCTTTGGAAACACTGAATGCTTTGTACAGGACTTTTTTCATTTCCACTCCGTGGAGCCTGAAATGGGCTCAGTGGGATTTGTGATGAAATCCTGACCGCTCTGAAGTGAGAGAGACTTGTGTCAGGGCCGGCAGGGAAGTTGTATTTCACCCCTGGAATGTACCTTGTCCTTGGGAACACGGCCCTTCCAACAGGCTCACATGTGAGCACCCGCCCTCCACAGCCATGCTTTGTGAAGTTGGAATGCCTTTCATTGCTGTTTTACTGCACAGGTTACAAGCTTTTCAACATTTTTCATTTCATTCCACGTGTCTAACGCAGTGCAGCATCCTTGGAAAACTCCAAATTTAGGGAACACAGACTCCTCCTCTTCCCCCAGTGCCCAGCCTGGAAACACACGAAGCCCAGCTAAGGAGAGCTCTGAACTCCTCACGATGGCACCAGCAGGTGTTTAATCCCAGAGCCTTCACAGGGACTTCAAAGTGAAACTTTTGGGAAAGGCACAACACCTTTTCCCATTGGATTTTCCAGAAGAATCTAACTCCCCTGCTTTTAACCCACTCGAGCTGCTCAGCTGCTGCAGGGGGACATTTGCTGCGCTCTGGGCAGCACCCAGGTGAGCGTTTGACTCTCTGGATGCCAACAGAGCAGTGCCACCAGCCATGCCCAGTCCCAGAGTGCTCTCACAGAGTCCCTCAGTGCAGGATATTTCCTCCCTCTGCACCTCCACCAGCACCTGCAGCTGGGGTTTGTTCTCCCAGTGAGGTGGGGAATCCTCTCCACAGAGAAAAAGCCTTTTTTCCTTACAGGGGAAAACGCCAGGAGATAAAGCTCTGGTGGGTTGAAGCTGCCCTGCTGTGAGCCTGCAAACCAATATCTGACAGAACTTCTGCTCCCAGGCTCCATCCCTGCTTCCTCCTGGCTGTTGTCACCCTCCCCCCCAACACGCTGACCCTCCTTCCCATGAACACACAGCCTGAGCTGCTCCAGAGGGACTCTGCAGACAACAGGTTGCCAGGATAGAACCAGCTCTCCCTAATTCCAAGGTGCACCAGGTAACCCAGAGCCCAGCCAGGGGTGTAGGTGACACCCAGGTGCCAGTGCCAGCCCACAACAATCCTGGCTGTCAGCACTTCTCCCACGAGCACAGTCCACGTTTCCCTGAGCCAGGGGTGATTACGGACACGAGCCTGCAAAGACCCTTTTGCCACAATTTCTGTTCCTGCACTCCCAGTCAGATGGTGGGACACGTTTTTTGAGTGCACCCACTGCAAATTGCCAAGAGGAACTCTTGCCTCCCCTCCAAGGGAGCTCCAGCCCCCTGAAAACAGCCCTGCAGGTTCCTCGGAGGTGACAGCAGGTCCTGCCGACTTCAAAGGGGACCCGAGGCTTTCAACGAGGGCTGTTTGTTGATTTTTTCCCCAGTGAAATGATATTACATGGCATTTCCAACCCTCAATCCTATTAAGTGACAGAACTACCTAATAGCACTCATTAAACAACATAACTCGGTGTCAGAAATTCACTGACAGGCCCCTGCGATTGAAGTGGGGGGTTTATGCCCTAAAACAATACGAGTTTGGTGTTATTTTGGCTGAGTATTTTCCTTAATAATAAATGTCATTTGTTTAAACAGGTGAAAGCAAAAAAGCCAGGACAGTTCATGAACAGGTTATCACTGCTGAGCAGCAATGAACATGCTTTGAGTGCTTTCTCCCCTCTGACTGTAAAATTCAGGCACCCACCACTCAGCCTGGCACAGACAAGGCCAGCTGAGGCAGCGCAGGAGCAGAGCTGAGCTGCTCCCACAGCTCCAGGCTGCCCCCAGGGCCATCCCACACCTCTCCTCTCTTCCAGCAGCACTTCCCATCACACAGGACAGTTTTGTCTTTTCCCAGCCCTTCACTGAGCACGCTGAACCTCCACAATTCCTCATTTCCAGGAGTCCGAGTGCCAGAGCAGCACGGGGGACACGGTGGGGGGCGAAGGAGAGGAACCTTCCAGAATCAGGGAATAATTTAGGTACAAAGGGACCTCTGGAGGTCCCATCAGGTCCAGGACAGTGAATCCCTGTCTTGGCAAACCAGCCTTCTGGCTCTGGCATCAAAACCCCAGCTCTCACAACTGCCCAGTGACATTTGATATTTTTTTTTATGCAACGTGAATGCTGTCGCAAAAACCACTTCTTTTTGGACCCTAAAGGAATAAAAAGAAGAAAATCTTCCTGGAAATGACAATTAGCACTTCAATCCCTGACTATAACATTTTGACTAAAGGCAGAATGCTCCAAGGAATAACGAAACAATGCAGTGAATATTTGAGCAGCAGGAAGAGTTTGGAGATGTTTGTTTACCATACAGTTGTTCCTACTAGACAGAAAGGTTCCTAAAATCCCATGTAAAGAGCTCTGATTATTAATAGAGCCATGAAACGGTATTTCCAACCCATTTATAAACGGTTTAAAGGAAATCACAAATGCATAAAAAAACAAACCCAAGTTTACAGTAAAAGGGCAGAGAGCTAAATTGGTTATTCCAGTAAGCAATATGTTCTGTGGAACTGAGCTGAGGACATCTGCCATCATTTTACCTGGGAAAAAAATCAAAGTGGGAAGGGGAGGAAAGATTTTTAGTCTTTTTTTTTTTTTTTTT
>NW_020955245.1:1302569-1318878 GCF_003031625.1 Empidonax traillii | reverse complement strand
CAAATGCATAAAAAAACAAACCCAAGTTTACAGTAAAAGGGCAGAGAGCTAAATTGGTTATTCCAGTAAGCAATATGTTCTGTGGAACTGAGCTGAGGACATCTGCCATCATTTTACCTGGGAAAAAAATCAAAGTGGGAAGGGGAGGAAAGATTTTTAGTCTTTTTTTTTTTTTTTTTTTTTTTTTTTTTTTGGCAAAAGCCAAACAAAAAGGGAAAACACACATATATTGTATTACCCTGGTGTACATATGGACAAGCAGTTTCAGCAACACACACGATGATTTCACAACGTGCTTTGAAAAGTTTCAGTAATGGCTTTGGAAATATGGGAAAGTAATTTGTAACACCATATAAAAAAAGGAATAGAGGGCCCAATCCTGTCCCCACAAAGTGAAACTGGGCAGAGTGGAACTTCCAGGATGGATTTAGAACCCTTTCTCAACAGCCTAGTTCAGACACGAGCAAAGCCTGGCTGGCTCCCACCACAACACACTTGCTCAGTTATTCTCCCCTTCATTATAATTTAAAATAAAAATATTATCAATGTGCTGAGCATTTGTCTGTTTGGACGCTGTTTGCCTTTTCTGTGTCACCCTGACAGCTCTGAGCCCTCTGGCCATCCAGACACACCGAGGCAGAGCCCCCCCAGCCTCACCAGCAGCTCTGAAACCACCAGGGTTTGGTGAGCTCCTGACTTTCTGCACAGTTCTGCCACAAAATCCAGTGTCTCCTCCACAGTCAGAGAGCAATTCTGGAAATGCAAAGTTTCCAGAGACCTTCATGAGCTGTGAGAAGCATTTTACCTTTGTCCACGCAGTAAGAAAGATGCCGAGGATGAATATCTGGACTGAAGGCTGGAGGGAGGGGGGGTCCAGCCCTCCTCCCCACCAGTAACATCTGAATATGGCCCATTTCCCAAGGTGAACCTGCCCCAAAGAGCCCTTCCTTTCCTCACCCCATCACCAGGGCAGCTTGAGGTGCTGCTGAAACACCAAACCTCTGCAAATGGCACGTGAATTTTCATCCACTGTCATGCAAACCCACTGTATTTTCACAAGATGCTGCTGGTTAGTCCAAGATTCTGGTGCAGTTTATTTATAAAGGGGGAAAAACCCAAACCAAACAAAAACCAAAAGACCAATCAGTTATTCTTTATCCTGGAATCTCCCTGGCCGAGCCTGCACTCGGGGACAAATCCTCTGGATTCTCTGGGACATGCCCAGCACGCTCAGATCCAACAGCACCATGCCATGCACCAGGGAGCTCAGTGCACTAAACACAAGGGCAGTGATCCAGGGTTCTCACTCACCCTCTGCTTGTCCCACAGCATTCCCAGGAGAATTTCTGCTTCATGGGTCTAAAATGCTCTCATTTCTGTCGGCTGGTGCCACTGGTGAACCGAAAACACGAAGCCGCGCAAACACGGGGGAACACAGAACTCAGCTTCGTCCCTCAGAGCCAACTTCCCCCTCACCACCAGTGTGTAAAACCCTACAATTCAGCCCAAATAAACCCCTTTAAAACACCCAGTGGTTCCTTCTGATCTCCCAGTTCAGGTTTAAATGTAGTGCTGGCTCGATGCTCAGCTCCACTGCCGGTGCCTCTATCAGTTCCCGGCACTTCTTCACAATTCCAGGACAGCTCATCAAGTTAATCCAGTTTTGTCTCTTCCTCCCATTTTGGTGCTACCCACAAACAATAAAACTTTTCCTATTCCATTCTCTTGCTGCTCCTGAAGGGCTGAAACAACGTGGTGAAAAGGTTCCACCACGGTACAGTTGGATTCCAGGAAGAAACTATTATTATTATTATTCCTTGCGCTTTTTACGACCTCGCTGCCATTTCCTAGCCATAAGCTGGAAATGTTAAATTATAAAAAATACAATATTAATCAACCAATTGAGTTGCCAGTTCTAATTTTGGATAGAAAACTGGACAGAGAAATAATCAAAGGCTTACCAAAAAAGCAGATGGCTGGAGAGCACTTCTGGCACTCACGCGACTCACACATGGGACCACTCGAGTTTAACAAATTGGACAACAGAGAGAGCACTGAAATGGAAATTGGGGCTCTACTCCACTCAAATTCTTCAGAATGTTTGTTTTGGATTCGTACCTCTCTGCAATTTACAGCTCCAGATTAGATACAGCAAGAGCAATATTCCTGACTAGGAGGAAAACAGAACGAGCAAAGCCTTTGCCAACTCACACACACGCTGTCTGCCTGTGTACAAACAACCCCAACACGGAGATGGGATCCCAAACAAAACCCAGGACTAAACACGTCTTGTCCTAACCCAGCGGGAAAGTTGCACAAGACCTTTCCGTGAGTCAAACTGCAAAACTTCTCCAAGCAAAGCCCCTCTTGGCATGGAAACGGCACGAAAAAGAAACCAGAGCAACCTGAGATGTCCCAGCCATCCCCACGCAGCAGGGACCTCCCACTGCAAGTGAGAACACACCCCCAAACACACCGGTAATGAATGAAATGGAGATTGTTTCCACCATGAACCACTTTTGAGATCACAAGGCGTAGGTCAATACTTTGTATTTGATCAGGAAGGTATAAAAAAAAAATCACTCAACCAATGGCAGCTGTACCAATACAAGACACACAGGTAGCAGATGACCCCAAAAAAGGAAGGAAAACAACTGAGTCTGCCCGTAAGAACTCAGCTGCCTCAGTGCTCAACAGGAAAACACGAAGGTCTCTCTCAGGGAGATGCCAGTGGCAGCTCAGGGAAACCTGGGGCCAAATATGACATCACCTACCCCAACCAAAAAACGAAGATGAAAGTTTGTGCTGGTCCCAGGGACCAGTCACTCACCAGGGAGCCGCCGGGTTTACGTGCACGCCTTCCCGAAGAATCCAAAAATAACAGTTTTCCGTGGAGCAGAGATTCCTGCAGCGCTGATGCTTTTCCTTCCAGCAATGCTGCAATCCAGCGTGCCAGCCCCGGGTGATGAGGTCATCTGACAGCGTAATTTGTAGTGTTTTACTCTGTCAAAATTGATCTCGGGGTTCCTATGGCAACCAGATCAAAACAAAAGATGGAGCAGATGGAATGAGTCTCTCTCCCTGCCACCACCCAGATTTTTATATAAATATATATGGATATATAAAGCATTACACATATATATATATAAAGTTAACGTTCATGATTCATCATCAAATTATGTTAGAAAACTGGCACTGGAGAAATAACAGCACAGAGGGGTAACATTAAAAAAAAAAAAGAGTAATAAATGTGTAAACCGACATCAATAAAATATTTTAAAAAGGTAATTGTTCAACTCCCAAGCACCTGGGAACAGAATACGTCTTTCCCATTAAATCCAGGAAAGGCATTACCCATTCCTGGTTGGGATAGAGGGGAGGGAATCCTGGCTCTGCTGCCATGAGGTGAAGAACATGATGCCTTCCCCCCAGAGAAGATCACCCTTCAGCCACTGCTGGTAACATGTTCAAAATGAAACACACTCGAGTCTTTCACCTGAGCAAAGACCCTGAGGCCACGCAGAACATCCACTCTGAGGGATTCCCTTTGAGTGGTGGCAGCGAATCCAACCCCGCAGGAAGCTGAGCCATGGGTTACAGCTGAATTCAGATGCTTCTGTAACAACTTCTGTCTAAGCTTGGTCTTGTGGTATTGCCATTTCCCGGCTTATCTTACAAGTGACACAGACCTTGGTGTGTCCTTTATGAATATACTCATAGAAATGTGCACAATGAGCTGTTACCACTTTTTAATTTCAAAATAACCCCCCTTGCTCTGCTGCTGCAGCAGGAGAGGCAAAACGCTTCTTTAGGCAGGAGTGTTCAAGAAGAACAAAACCAAATGAAACTGTGGATTTCTTCCTAATTATCACCAGTTTGTGACTGTCAGAGAAGATGCGCCCTTTCCAAGCGAAACCCCTCATCATCACCCCTTCCTTCCAATAAAGGCAATCAGCACAGAACTGCAAAGTTCCTGTCTGCATCCAGTTTACAGGCTTTGAAAGGGAGCCCTGCACAGGGCATATCAGGGAAAAAAAAAAAAAAAAAAAGGAGGAAATTGGAGATAAAAAAGATTTTAAAATAAACCCAGTATTTACGTCTCCCCGATGGGAAGTTTGGAGCAGCGAGGGCAGGAAACGGCCGGGTATTTAAGCTGATTACCCAAGCAAAGCCCTCTCTGCCTTTTGAGCAGTGCCATCGGGATTAATTGGAGGCCGGAGCAGGGGGAGCTGTCAGGAGCGATGCGGGGTGTTAGTGACGGCTGGCTGGAGAGGGTTGGGGCTGTTAATTGGGGCTCGCTGCTCTGCCCAGCGCAGGTGGCCGCGCTGGCCGCGCTGTCGGGGCCGCTCAGCGCCCGCTCGGCTGCGCCGGGTCCCAAATATCCCCCCCCGCTCCCCACCCCGGGTATCCCAGCAACCCCCTAACCAGCCGGGATCGTAACGTTTGTCCCGCAGGAATTCCCACAAAGAACAGTCCTCCGGGCCGCGCTGCCCCGGCGGACATGGATCTGATGATGCGGATTCCCCAATTACCAACTGTCTGCCCCGGCAGCGATCGCAGCCCCTCAAAAATCACAGCTCCTCACTCGCACATCGCCGAGGAGAGAAACAATATTATTGCCGAGGGAAGCGCCAGAATTAGCAAGGAAATACCGCGCCGTTTAGGTTTAATCTGCTGAGCGCTTGGCGTGATTCGCTCTGACGTTAAAGCTCAAGAGCGCGTTTAGCTGGGGTTAAAACTCATTACTGCGTTTTTACACGAGAAGGAAATAGGTCTGATGTTTCACGGGCTGCATTATTTGCTGTTGAAATCCTAATGACTGCCCGCAGTCTACACCTACGCCGTGCCTAATGAATTGGGTTTAAGTTTCACAAAGCTTCAGCGGCGAATTGGTCGATCGGCTTTGCCTCTGGCTCTCCATCGAGGAGGAGTTTTGTGGCAGAAAGGAACAGAAAACTGGCAGTAAATTAAAAAAGGAAGATGTTTCAAACACAACACTTCATTTCTCTCCACTGCATTTCATGGCAGTGTTTTTAAAATAAGCATCTTTTTTAAAAACTGGTTTTTCCAAACAGGTAAATGCTCAAACACCATAAGCAGGATTGGTATCACTGGTTTTCAAGATCCACACTTAATTATCCACAGGCAAATATGGAGCAAGGCTTCTCAAAGGTCTTCACCTGCTCAAGTCTCAGGAAGTTCTGATCTGCCAACTAAAACACTGAATTGATGCTCCATATGGAACAGAGGCCGAATCAGCACAAGTTCTACAAGTGGCTTAACCCAACCTTCTGCTTTCTTCTCACTCACATCCTCAGGATCCCACTGCTTCCCTCCCATCACCTCCTGCTCCTTGGTGGCCACAGGAATTAAAACCCTGCAGCCTCCTCCCTGATGATTCTCTCTCCCACCAGCTGGCAAAGCCGGTCCCTTCGTGCAGCAACAGGAATGAACACATCTAAAAAGAAACCAGGCACAGAAAACAAGCTGCTGACCCCTCCTCACATGTGCACACACCATGCCAGTTCCCAGGAGCTGCTGACTCCATGAATTCACTTCTACAAGCCCACCAGAGGCTTGCAGGCTCTGCAGCTATCTGCAATTTCGAGGCAGATGAATGTTATGTAAACTCCAATCCTGCAACATGGTTATCGTGCGTTATTTCATGCCAAGTAGCTCCTGACGTAGCAAGCAAACATCATCCCGTTTATTTTCTTAAAAAAAGCAAAACAGAGTTTACAGTTCTGCTCGGCCTCACGTTTGTTTATAAACAGGGGAGCAGACGGGGCCTCCTTACAATGGGGAGGGCAGAAAAAAAACCCTCCTGGAGCTGAACAGGAGCCAACAGAGCGTGTTCTCAGCGAGAGAGGGGCTCCCTCTGAGCCCGGGCCGGGGGTCTGAGGGGGACATGGTGATTTCACACCAGGTCATCTGAGACAAACAGCAACAATTCCCTTGCTTGAAGGGAAATGAGAGTGATGGCAGAGCCAAACGTCTCGTTTGAGACCAGGGCAATGTCACAGACTCTCTTGGCAGGCTCAGCTCGGAGTTCAGGAGAAGCTTTTCCAGCAGGAAGGTGGTGCAGCCCTAGGACAGGTCCCAGAGAGGAAGAGGGTTGCAGTTCCTGGAGGAGCTTCATGCCAAACATTTGACATTTTGGCTCTTCCCGTGATAAAGTGTGTTGGGAAAAAGTTCTTGACAAGGTATGGGAGGAACCACAGATGTCTGGCCCTTCTCAAAAGCATCTGTTCATCTGTTTTGAGCACCCAGACACCTTTAAAACCCAGAAACTGCCTAATTACTACGGCTCCACGCTCTGTATCCCTGGCATATCAGACCATTTTCAGGTTCCATTCCCTTATTCTGGTAGATTATTCCCTGTGGATACAGGTTTAGGAGTAAAAGTGCAGGATCTGTTCATGTAACTTCCATCACAGGAGCAAACCCCACATATTTGAAAAGATTATCAGTCAACTCCAGTTCTTTCCACTGTAGAAACAGTAACTCAGCTAAGATAAACAAAGAAATTCCCATGCACCGAAAAGGAAAACCTATTAACTGATTAAACATGTGAATCAGTTGATAAACTGGTTATCAAAGTTCTGAAAACATTTGTAACAATGACCCTTCCTGCCATGTCTAACAATGACCCATAAAAGCTAGAATAATTCAGCCCTTTGCAGGAAACCAGCTGGAGAGAAAACAGAAAGCGTTTCTGGCCCAAGAAGCTGCAGCTACACCATCTGAGCCGACAAATTTAGACACTGATGGTGAGTAAAGTACTGATGGACCTTTTAAATAGCATTTAAAAGCTCTGATCGAGGTTCTTTCTAACTCTGTTCAGCACAACACAGGAAAAACTGCCAGCTTTATCCCACCTGATGTGTTTGTACCTCAGTCCTCCTTTCAGGCTTTTCAGGTAAAAAAAACAACCCAAACAAACACTCCTTATTTTTCAGGACAAGTTGAAGATCTGGAAGCAGAATAGGAATGCAGATATCTGTGTTTTATTTACAGCTGGTCATGCAGATCCCACCTCAGAAAAAACTGCACCTCCAAACTATTTGCAGACACGCAAAAGCAGAACGTAGCACAAACTAATAATCAGATTTCACTTGATGGAGACTGATTTTACTCCTTAGGACAGCTAAAAAAACAGGGAAGTGGAAAAAAACGATAGACCTGGTCCTTGGGATAGCTGAAGTTCCTTTCAGACAAGTCCAGAGGCACAGGGGAGCTCAGAGCAGGCAAAAATTTGGGTGTCAGAGTAAGGCCCAACATGCCAGTTGTTCCCATGTAAAGCATGGACAGGACCTGCTGTATTCAAACAAAGTGCCAGCCATGAACTCCAGGAGCAGATTTGCATTTTCCCAAAATTCAGAGAAATATTCAGACCTAAGACACTTTTCAGAGCACTCTACACCGATGCTTGATATCCATTCCCCTTCCTCAGAATCTTGGTATTAGCCATGTTAGTTAAAATATATCCAAATCCAACCCCTGCAGGGGGGAGTGCATGGCAAGGAAATTGCCCACAGCTTTCCTTTTCATTATCAGAAAAGTCTGTCTGGACAAAAGGCAACACCACAAAGTCAGAGAAATTCCAGAATTCAAGATATTTCCACCAGGGTCTCGTGCACCAAGTTAGCCGAGATTTTGGACATCAAACTCTTCAATCAACTAAGGAGTTTTTAAGAAGTTGTAGCAAAAGATTCAAGCTTTCTGAAACAGCCAGTATTTAAACATTTGGCTTTATAATGATCTCAGAAACAATCTCCTCTTTTTAAAACAAACCCACCTCTCTCAGCCTCCTCCTAAGCTGGAATAATGAGACAGGATTCTATTTTCATTCCAGAAACACAACATTTAAAAGCAATCAAACAAGGCATTTGTTAACAGAGGAACATAAATAAAAAGGCAATGGCCAGAGGTTTTTAATTTTGAAAAGTCTGCTGCCATTTGTGGCAACATCATCATCTCTCAAAAGCAGGGCCTGCTCAGGGTGCAGAAGGACTGTATTTATTTGGCTGCAGCACTGATGGCTCTGCTTTTGGAAGAGGAAGAAAACAAGAAGTTCAGAGTGCTCTTTTGAAAGGGTCTAAATGTATTCCAAGACTCTAAAGGCTCTGGAACACGGCTGAGCCCCTGCAGAGCCAGGGTGTGGAAGGGCACTCAGCACCTCTCTGGGAAGTTCCCCAAATCTAAAAAGACACGAATACACCAAGGATTTGGTAGCTGTAATTTGAAAAAGATGCAGAAGCTCCCCAGTTCATATAATTAAGGTCAAGCTGCACTTCTTTGGTCTCCAGATACAAAGCCCAAGCAGGACAGAACGTTCTCCCCATCATCTTCCTCTCTCTCCCAGTGGGAGCTGCTGCTCCACAGAGGCTTTCACTGAGTGGGAACAGGACAGCGGAACAAGTCCTGGCTTAGACACTTCATCCTTCTCTGCCTGGACTTTCTGTAAAGCAGAAATGCATTTCCCCCACTGACAACATTCACAAAAATCTAAAATCTCCCTTCAAAGGAGTTGTGCAACCTTTCCTTTCTCCTGCTTCTCCCCTGCTTTGGAGCAGCCCCCCTGAGACCAGCACTGCCAGCTGGGAAAACCAAACCCCTCCTTCTGCACAGAAACTGCTCAGCTGCAAATGTTTCACTTACCAGGCACCCTGGAGAACTTTAAAGTTTTCACCTGGTGAGAGAACACAGAACTTTCAGGTCACCTTTCTCCAGACAGCCCTGAACCACCAAAGTGCCCACAGTGATCTCCAAGCATTCCTAGAGCCTGTTCACAAATACCTGGTTACCTATAAACACACTTACAGCTACTTTAACATCCCAGCTGTATCAGCATTCGATTAAAATGGGTTTCTATTGTAATTTTTGCAGTTATCCAGGGCATGCACTCTGCTCTTCTTCTGGGGGGGAATTGGAGTGGAGCTGTAAAAGCACAACCAAGTGATGCTGAGATTGAATGAACAATAAAAGCTGACTGAGCCACCTCCAGGTTAGGGCAGCCCTGGCCAGGTAGGAACAGTGCTTGGGGGAGGGAACTACAGCAAAACTCCTTCAGCTCACAGTGAAATATTCCAGCTCTTTGCACTGCTGAGGCAATCTTTCAAATTGAATAATTCAATGGCATTGCCACAGACTGATAAAACAAAGCAACTGTGTCAAACCTGCGGTTTCCCTCAAAGAGCTGAAGGGGAAAAAAAAAAAGAGGTTACACAACGACCCTGTCCTGGCTCAGAATGGGGAAAAAAAAAGAAAAGAAAAAAAAATCACCGTCTGTAACATGATAGTTTTCAAAGATTGCACGGCCAGGAATGACAGATAAGCCCTCTTAAGACCACAAAGAAAACTCTTTTGCTAGTGGTGGAGGCTCCTGAAGCAGCTCCCCCCTGTCCCCCAGCAGCAGAGCTGTCAGGCACACACAGGAGGCAGCTCAGCACTCCCAGGCTCAGCCACAGGATCAGCAGCTTCAGGATCCAACTCTAACATCTCCATGCTCCAGTCACTCCAGCTGGCTGAGCTGAGGCAGGTGGGAACACACCTGGGATGCCCCTGGACAACCAAGCACCCCAGCAGGGTCGGTTTTTGGGACCACTCCACAGCACCTGGAATTCCCTGCCCCGCTCCCTCGGGCTCTGCAAAGGTGCACCTTGAAGAGGCAGCAGAAGCGAGGCTGAGGGGAGGCACGCACGGCTCTCAGCAGAGAAATCTGAGGGGCAATCAGCAGGAAGAGCCAGCCAACGTGAAGGAAAGCATTTGCACAACAAGCAGTGGCTCCGAGCCAGCCCTTAATAAATTTCTGCTAGAAATGAGAAAAAGGTGCAGAAAGATTCTGGCACAGCCTTCCAACAGGATGGGAGAAACCACACAAAAAATGTTACTGTGGTTTAAAATGGTTGTTTATAAATTCACAGACAAGATGAGGGGCTGCAGTGACCTGTGACTGGAGTTTCTCAGTTCTTAGCCCAGCCCTGTGCTTTGTGTCCCCCCCAAATTCCCTTCCTTTCCAACCAGGGTGATATTCTGGCATTTGTTTAAACTGAAAATGCTGATGTGGGAGGACAAGCTGTGACTGCAGAGGGATGGATGTGTTTACCTGGGTTTGTTCTCTTGGGGGTGCTGCTCCTGGACAGGCAGCTCTGATCAAACTCTGGGAGCAAAGGGCAGCACATCAACATTTATTGCTGAGCAGGGAATTATGAAGGACCCTCCAGGTTTCATAAAAGCTCTGTGGAAGTTGAAGGTGCTTTTATTCCCCTGGGTTTCATTCCAGGCATTGCCTCCCTCACCTTTCAGCATCCTGCTCTCACAATCACAGCCCGGGGGCTTTGGGTACTCAGCTTGAAGTGTTTGCTGCTGACAGACAGAGCCAGGCAGAGCTCTCAGGCAGCAGCTGAACTCTGCCAAAAACTGCTCTCAGAAAAGCCCTGATTGAAAGGGATCTTCACTGTGAGATGCTGAAAGGCACACACACCCCCCTGGAAACCCCTGAAACCACAGAACTGCACGGGCCAAAGGCAGGAAGCAGCCTGGGCTTTCTGACTCTGCTCCTTTCCAGCTGATGACCACACTGGTTTCGTGCCCTTCACACAGATCCACACACGGCCCCACCCCAGGCCAACCTCCTTTCACTGGAGCTCAGTGGGCTGGAGGATCCTTCAGAGCTGCAGGAAGCTGAAATCCAGGCAAGCACCCCTGGAATTGCATCCAATCGCTTTTGCTCCCTCATTTTTTTCTCTCCCGTTCAAAGAAAACTTGCTCTGAGATTGAGTCATCGGGTTTGTTGTGACTCTGGGTGTCTAATGATGTCCCATTCCCTGCACTGCTTCATCCCGTCCTCCTCTTGGGACACTTCTGGGGATGTGGCTCACAAAAAAACCAAACAAAACACACACATATTCCCAATCCAGCTATTTCTGTGGCACCCCCAACAGTGGAGATGTAGAGAGGCTTCACTGGGACAGCCTGTGCTCAACCTGCTTAAATCCATCCGATGCAAATCCAGCAGGAGATGACATGTAAAGCTCCAGGTTTAGCACAAGGCAAAGATCCCACTTCCCAGAACAGGAGAACAGAAGAAGGGAAGGATTAAGCTCTGGTAATGCCTGTCATTCTCCTTTACTTTCCTGGCACTGCTGCCCTTTCATGTGGCAGTTTGTTTGCCTGCAAAACCATTTCAGAAATACATCTCTCCAAACATCTGGAAAACATCCACCTGCTCTGCCCCCCCGAGCAGGATCCAGAGGAAAGGGATGTGAAGTCTGGGAACCCCACCAAGGCCACGTTGGGGGGTTCCCTCTGCCCCCTGCAGAGCTCAACCTGAGCACTGCCCTTGCCTTGTGAGACAATTCCACAACTCCAAGGCTTTGGTGCCCCAGCTGGGCCTCCTTTACCCTTCCCAGTGCACAGCTCAATCATCCTGGGATGAGAGAACTCCCGACATCCACATGGTTAAATCTGGAGACAAGGAACAAGCAGCAGCTCCCCCCTGGTGACTGAGCACTAATTGTGGTGCAGAAGCAGCTCTTTTCTCAGCCCTGGCCAAAGCCCACTGACAGCAAGGAGAGCAGGGATCTCCTGCAAGGAGCTGGAGCATCTTCCTGCCCCTCCAGCAGCCACAGCAACCACCAAACATCCTGCCAGACATCCACACTCCTGCCCCTGTCAAGTGTGGATTTAGGGGCCTTTCCCATCCTAATTTCAGCATCCCTGCCGAGTGGGAGCTGCAGGAAGCTCGATGGGCACACAGGACATGGACCATCCTGAGGGACAACCACACAAAACGGTCTCACCTTCATTCCCAAGACACGTTTCAGCCTGAGTGACCCACTTCCTCAAATCCTCTTGGAAAAAGGACAGTGTTCCTGTGTTCCTTCCACACAGTAACCACTGGAATTCGCCATCCAACAGCCCTCTTTTGTAATGCAAGAGCTGTAACAACCCACAGCAACCGAGATTTAGGGTAGGACAGCATTCACCAGCCATTTCATTGAATTGAATGTGCATGAGCAGCAAAAGGAAACATCAACAAATTCCAGATGCAGAATGTAATTATGTTGGGATGGCAGAACGTTTCATATTGTTTTCTATAGGGGAAAAAAAAAAAAAAGGCATCATTAAAGCAGTGGAATTTCAGTAAACTGTGTTTTGGGTTACAGCCCAGAATAGTTACACTTGGCAGTTCAGAGGCATGGGTAAAATATTCCAAGGGCCATAAATCCTTGGCTTTAATTTGTAGGTGTAGGTTACAGCCTCAGTATCACTGCAAGGGGGTAAATCACGCTCCCACCTCAACACTTGCCAGAGGGCACTGGACCAAGCCCTCAGCTCCACTGGGCAGCTTTAGGCAAAGCTCACAGGGATGTCTCCCACATTCCCATGGCACTCACATACTCTGCATTCCCAGCTGGGGCTGCCTTGCCTGGTTTGAATCCTCCTGCCTGGTGGTGCCCTGGGTTGGGTATGGACAGGGGGACTCCTCTCTCACAGCAGGTACATCGAGTCCTGCAGGCTCAGCATCAGGTAGTTTGGAACTGCTGGGGACTAATTTGCAGAACCAAAAATCCAGGAGCATTCAGTGGCCTATAAATAATCTCATTGAATTTGCATTCTGTGGGACAAGTTAAAGACTTCCAGCAGCACAGGCCTGTGAAAAACCAGCTCACAATGTCTGCAAAGAGCTCCTTGAATCAGATCTGCCACATCATCAGGGTGAGGAGAAGAAGAGCAATGCTTCATTTTTAGGACATTTTAGGGCACAGCCTTTGGTTTCCAGTCAGACAAGATCATGGGGAAAGGCTTTTCTAAAGAGCAAAAAACCCACCCAAACTAAACATGCCCCTGCTCTGTGTGCCCTGCCACACCTTTAGTGCAGACTGGGCATTCCTGGCTCCTCCACAACATTCCAGCTGGCACCTGTGTCACCCTGGCTCTCTCACAGTTCCGAATTCCTGGAGAAAGGGAGTCCCTTAGAACCTCAGCAGACTTTCTTTGTTCCCTGAGTTCCTGCTCACCCACCCACAGCAGCTCTACAAGCACAGCCTGAGGCTGAGCCAGACTCCTCCAAGCCACCAGTCCTGTCCCAAAGAGCACCAGGAATTTGGCTGCCTTGTCTCCCTGCTGCTTGTTTTCACTGACAGCCTCCCATCAGACATGTCCACACAGCAAACATCCAACCACCAGCTCACCCTCTGACATCCAGAAATGATGAGCCAAACCCCAGATCAAAAATTCTCCCAGAAAGGCAGAAACTGTGGCCTCGTGTCTCGTGGTCCTGCAGTGGCTCCATCTCAGGGGGTTTGGAGGTTTGTGCTGGGCTGTGCCAGGCAGACAATGAACCTTCAGTGGAGACAATCCTGCTCCTCCAGAGAGATCCCCTCTCCTGAGAACAGCCCTACACAACCCCCAGCTGTCCTGCAGCCCAGCCTGCCAGGCCAAATGCACCTCCTCCAATAAACGTCCTGAGAGAAGCTGAAAAATAAGTAAAGACACTTCCAATAAATCCAGATTTATATATAATATATGTTAAACTGCAGATGGCAGAGGAATGTAAAATGCTCTGCTAATGGAAGAATTCAAGGAAAAAGCCAGAGTTTAACGTGTAAAGAATGCAAATATCCTGCAAAGTCTGCAGATCCACGGGCTGAGTGGACAACCCAAACGCCTGGGTGTGCAGGAGGATGTGCAGAAACCCACGAGCTGCTTGTGCTTTTGTGTTCCTGATTCCCTCAGTGACTACAATGTCTCACTGTTTGGGTTCTCACAGACCCAGATCCTTCAGCATCTTCACATCTCTGAGGTTTGGGACTCCTTAGGATGATGCACAGCACCCCTGGTCAGAAATGTTCCCAAATGACACTTCTGGCTCCAAAGCCCGTGCTTGGAACAGGAAAGGAGATGGATACAAACAGGCAGGAGGACACGAGGAAATGCTGCCAGCTCAGGAGGACAGGAAATGTTGGCAATCCAACTTCATCCACCTAAGCAACAACCCACTGCAAAGAACTGCAAAGGCATTCCTGGAATGGTTTGGGTTGGAAAGGACCTTAAAGCCCATGTCATTCCACCCCCTGCCCTGGGCAGGGACACCTTCCACCAGCCCAGGTTGCTCCAAGCCCCATCCACGCTTGGACACTTGCAGGGACGGGGCAGCCACAACTTCCCTGGGTATTCCAACACTGGGAGAAGCCAAGCAGGAATTGCATACAACCCAAGGAGGGAGGATGAAGTGACTGTGCCTGCAAATCCAGGCAGGATTTGCCCCAGCAAAGGTCAAAAGCGGGACACAAAGCCCTGGAAAAGGTTTGGGCATCTCCGTTCACATCCAGCCCCCAACAATCTCCTTTCTGTCTCCTATTTACATCTTAATCTGAACAGAAACACAGCAAAGGAGGTTCAGTTCAAATGGTAAACAAGAATTTCAGCTGGGAGCTCTGACTGGGATGATCTGTGTTCCGATAGCGCTGATGTGAATTGTGCCCCTCAGTTATTTCTGGAGGCAGAGTTTATAAACAGGTAACCCACAACAATGTTCCTTAACCCCCCCCACCTGCTTAATAAAGTGAAGGATCACCTAAATTTAAAACAATATATTTAAAACACTAAGAATCATTTCCTGGAGTGTTGCCTAGTTTGCTTGAAAACTTTTTTCTTTTTTTTTTTTTGAACAAAAATAAAGGAGAAGTCCAAGCTGTGAATGTTTGTTTATTGCTTTTATGTTTCAATTGTGCTTATTTCTGTGCTTGCACCGGTGCAAGAACAGAACTTGTATTTTTTTGCAACAGCCCTTTCAGAAAGGGAAGTCACTTCTGCTCCCAATTGTGTGTGTTTTCAGCCAAGGACCATGAGATATGAGAAAGTGGACCACGAAATGATAACAAAGATTAATTTTAAAGGGGTTTTTAGATATGCACTAATGAGTAACTTGCCCCCATGTTTAGATATGCTTGATTATGAGAGGCACATGATGCCCATTCCAATTTCTTTTTGATAAGTTTCAGACTTCCCTAAATTCTTCAATTCCCTAATCTAAATGCCTGGAGACTTTAAAGTCTCCCTCCCACAGCTTCCCCAGGGATATTTCCTAAGGCACTGAGAATGAAAAGATAAGCATTCCTTGGTGGTGTTCACATTGTTTCGTTTTCCCCCAGTTTTCAAAGAAATCTGTGTGTTAATGGGAATTCTCTCAGGGAGAACACTCATTCCCATTGACAGAGATGGCAAAACAAGCAAGGAATTAATTCCTGAGGTTGTCCTGTGCAGAGCCAGGAGCTGGACTTTGATGGTCCTCGTGGGTCTCTTCCAACTCAGACTATTCTGTGATTCTGAATAAAAAACAAGTGAATAAACCCCAAAACTCTGACACTGTGCTCACAGTGCCATCCCAAGCTGGGAGATTTTCAAAGTGTTCACAGTTTGCTGCCTAAAATGGAACCCCCAAAATTCAGCTGGGTTTCAGCCCAGAGACAGCCAGGCCAGGAGAGAGGTTCATGGCTTGCCATTCCAAAGAAAAACTGGAAATCCAAGAGTCTTGACCCAACAAACAAAATGCCAGCATCATTCACAGCCCTGATGGCTCAGCTTACAGGGGGAGCTGACAGAGTTTTCTTGCAGCTCGAGGGTCTCCAGTGAGTTACAGCCACGAGGGAAGACACAAGAATGTTGGTTAACAGATATTGTAACCTACGAAAAGCAGGCCCAAAATTCACAGCCATTTCCAGCAGTCAGGAAAAGCAGGAGGGCAGGGCTGAGAGGCCCCAGAGCTGCAGCAAGGTGGGCTATCAGTGACACCCTACCCAGATCAGGCAACACTTCGCTCTCTGCAAATCCAGGAACCAACTCAGGGCAGGAAAATTCTAAATATCAGCACTTCCAACTGCACAGAGACAACTTCCAACTGCCCCCACTGCTGGGCACGTGCTGGATTTCAGGTGCTGGCCAGAAACAAGATGGAAATATCTTATTGCTCTGTAATTTTTTTTCTTGAGCTCATCAGCAGAGGCACTAGCTGGGCTTCTCATGGGTTTGGTTCTAGAGTTTCAGGGCTCAAATATGAAAAACCCCCACCCAGACACTGGGTAAAAGCCTGGCTGGTGCAGCTGGGGAGGCCAAGAGCTGACCATGGGAGGTTTGGGATGGACAAACAGCTGTCCAGAGTGATTTTGGTGTAGGAGAGCACGGGAAGGGAGTAGGAGACCTTCTGAAGAACTTCCCAACCCTCTCTCCCAATTTCCTGAGCATTTTCATGTCACCAGCTGGGTTGTCAAGCGCTGGAACAGCTGCCCAGGGAAACGGTGGG